>NC_060268.1:183185240-183455252 GCF_021613505.1 Equus quagga | reverse complement strand
CCCTTCCCTTTCCCCTCCCCTTCCCCGGCCCTGCCTCTCCATCCACCTCTCCCTCCCCCAGCCCTGCCTCTCCCTCCACCTCCCCCTCCCCCCGCCCTGCCTCTCCCTCCCCTTTCCCCTCCCCTTCCCTGGCCCTGTCTCTCCATCCACCTCCTCCTCGCCCAGCCCTGCCTCCTCCTGCCTCGGATGATGCCTTTGAACAAGCAGCTAGACAGATCTTCTAAAGAACCAAATCCTTCCCTCCTCTGCTTACTTCCCATCTCACTTGGGGAAACTCACGTCCTGGCCACGGCCCAGGGGTCCTCTGCCAACAGCTGGCTGACCCCATCCCTGGCTCCCCCGTCACTGCTCTGACCCAGGCCTATGGCCTGCTCCTAAAATGTAGCACCTGGTTCCCAGCTGAGAGTCTCTCAACCTGCTGGCCCCTCTGCCAGAAACATTCTTGCCTTTAGGACTACACTCAAAGGTCCCCTCATCAATGCGTCTGCCTAGGACGAGCAACCCCCACCTCCTGGACCATCCCCAAGACAAAATTAGGTCACAGGTTACGATGACATGGCCTCCTTTTTGGCTTTGGGTTCAGACTCGAAATAGAGACTCAGAACCTTGGCATCCTTTCTGCGATGGCATTGGATTCTGAGCTGTAATTAACAGATAAACCTCGTACATTCTTTAGTAAACGAGAAAATTCAAGATTCAAGATAATAGGTCAAGTGGACAAAACAGACCACCTGGAGCAGACCACTGGCACCCAGCACGTGCCCTTGGCCCTCACCGTTGCAGCGCTGGCTGGCCTCACCTCCGACCAGCACCTGTATCTTTGAGCTCGGGCATTTCCTCTGGCACATGAAGGCAGGCCTGCAGGGCTGGGGAACCATGTGCCTACCCCCAGGAGAAGCCCTCCATTCCACCAAGCAGTGCTGGTGCTGGAGCAGGCAGGCCCCACTCCCTCGCCCTGTGGCGGAGTGACCCCCGGGCCTGTGTTCAGCACTAGCTTTCCACAAAAATCAGCGCGCCCTGGGGACCCTGTGAAATGCAGGTCCTGACCCAATAAGTCTGTGCAGGGCCTGCGAGGCTCAATGTGACCAGGTGAGGCCCAGAGGGGCTTCACCTGCTTCTCAGAGCCCCCGGCATCAGGACAAAGCACTAGTGTCTGGGGCGTACCTGCCTGGTCCCTCACCTCTGCTGGCGTCCTCTCCTTCCCCGTCTCACTCCCCCGTGCCTCCTCAGTGTGTCCTGGGATCACCTCCTAAATCAGCCACTGGCCCTTCGATCCTGTCTCAGGAGCTGCTTCTGGGGGAGCCAAACTCAGACACGTCACAAGCACAACCACAGTGTACATCACACATTTCAGAGCCACCTGTTTGGACTTGGGATAAAGGTTAATTAAACACGGCATCACTTCCCGATCACTTTGGACGTCCCTCACACCTTCTGAGACAGACCTAATTATTTACACATTTCTATTATAGCACATATATGACCACCTTGGCTAATTGTTTCAAATTTATGCATTTTCTTAATTATAGAAGCAATGTTTTAAATAGCAAAATTTAGATATTCTGAAGTTGATTTTCAGAACTCTTACTTTTTTGGTGAGCATTCATTATGATTCTCCTTTATCACCAGTTTATTTTGTCTGAGTGTAACCACAGCACTTATTCAAGATCAGATTAATCATGAGCATTGCAGAACATCAGGTTGGATCTGTTTCATCAACATGATGAAAACATGGAATTGTTTAGTGAGTACTCACAAAAAGTGACTAGACCACCACGCTGACACAGCCCATTCTCATGCTGGTCTCTTGTTCCCGCCTCAGGACATTTCCGTGTGCTTATTGTTACACAGTTGTCTAACGGACTGAGTAGCTCCTGAAGCAGTGGCCTGATGGTGGCTCAGCGGTGAGGTCTGTTTCACCTGATGGATCCCAAGGAACTTTTACCAAAATTGACCCTAGACAAGCTCTACAAGGAGCACTGAGGAGGCAAACCCATGAGCACAGAATCAGGAAAAGACACAGCTCTGGGCAGTCAGGACGGAGATATGAACACACTGCTGTGTGGGGGTCCAGCCGAGGACACTCGAGGCTCCCATGTTCCTCATGACATTATCAAAGGGAGACAGGCTTACTAGGGATCTGATTTTATGAAGTACTGGCTTTGGTTTTAACGCGGTTCATCACAGTAATTGTCCCACAAACCTCGAGAAGTTACATCCTGGGAGGAGGAGTGCTCTGCTGCACACGTCCGCAGGAAGGACAGGATGGCCACCAGCCCCTTCTGCACAGTCAGCGGAGGGGGGAATTCCAGAGGGCAATGCCTCAAGTTCAGCGCTTTCAGTGTCGTCACGTTCCCTGCAAGGGAGAAGAGAAACAAGCAGCACTTCAACACCCTTCTGTGGGATGAAAACCAGGAGGCGAGGGGACGAGCTGTTTGCACATCAAAAAATGAAAGATCCTATTGAGAATTTTGGGTAAAATAATATGACAGATATCTGAGATTTGCTTTTAAAAACACTCTGCAGAGGAGACAGGCTAGCTACAAAATAAAACAAACAGCAGCAGTGACAGCTGTTAGGTAGAAATCCTAACACAAAGTTGCTATATTACCTAAATGCCTATTTTCAACAAAAAAAACAGAAAGCATGCAAAGTAAAGAAAAATGTGACTTGTACTCAGGAAACAGGCAGTCAACAGAAACTGTCTTCAAGTAAGCCCAGACGTTGGACCAAGCAGACAAAAGCTTCAGAGCAGTCATTACAAATACATTCAAAGAAACGAAGAAAACTATGTTTAAATAATTAAACACAGTAAAATGACTCAACAAACACAGAAGGTCAATAAAAATAGAAATTATAAAAAGAACCAAATAGCAGTTCTAGAGTTGAAAATTACAAAAACTGTGATGAAAAATTCACTAGAGGAACTCAAGAGAAGATATGAGATGACAGAAGAAACAATAAGTGAATGAAGATGGAAAAATAACAATTATCCAATCTGATGATCCGAGAGAAAAAAGATTAAAACAACAACAGAATCTCAGAGACCTGTGGAACAACATCCAGTGTGCCAACATCTACGTCGCGAGTCAGAGGAGAGAAAGAAAGGGTCAGAAAAAATATCTGAGGAAACCATGGCCAGACACACCCTCAATTTGACGATAAACATTAATCCATACATCTAAGAAGCTTAACAAACCCCAAGTAATATAAGTCAAAGGGATTCACACTTAGAAACATCACAAACTACCGAAAGAGAAAGAAAAAGAAATAATCCTAAAAACAGTAAGAGAAAAACAACTCATCACATACAGGGAACAACAGCTGACTTCCTGTCAAAAACAACGGCGGCCAGAAGGAAATGGAACAAGGCAGTCAAAGTGCTGAAGAAAAAAACGTTAATAAAGTTCTCTGAATCCAGCAGAGCCATCCTTCAAAAATGCAGATGAAATGAAGACATCCCATAACTGATGCAGACAGAAACAGAGACTCTGAATCAACCTATAACAATTAAAGAAACAAATTAGTAATTTAAAATCTTCCTGCTCACACACAATCTCAAGTCCAGCTGAAAACCACTAAACCCACCGGATGAATCCACAGCAGACTGGACACAACAGGAGGCAGAATCTGCGAAGTCAAAGGCAGCTCAACAGAAAACAATACTAACCAGAACACAGAGAGAAAAGGCTGGGGGGAGAAAAGAGTATTCAAGGGACGAGGGACAGAATCAAAATCTCAACATCCATGTAACCAGAGTCCCAGGAGAGGAAAAAGTGAAGGAGAAAGAAGCAATGTCTAAAGAAATAATGTCAATAGCCAGGAATTTCCCAAATCTGATTAAAGCTATCAATAACCAGATTCAGGAAGCTCCGTAAACCCCAAACAAAGTAAATATAAAGAAAAATACACCTAGACACATCATAGACAAATTGCTGAAAATTAAACACAAAGAGAAAAATTTTAAAGCAGCCAGAGAAAAAAGATACATTACTTTTAAAGGAAAAACATTAAGACTGACAGCTGACTTTTCAACAGGTGATGGAAACCAGAAGATAATAAAGATATATATATAAATTTTTTTTTTGAGGAAGATTGGCCCTGAGCTAACATCTGTGCCCATCTTCCTCTACTTTATATGTGGGACGCCTGCCACAGCATGGCTTAGAGGAGTGGTGCATAGGTCCACGCCTGGGATCCAAACTGGCAAATCCCAGGCTGCCAAAGTGGAACACATGAACTTAACTGCTACACCAGCAGGCTGGCCTCAAAGATATTTTTTAAGTAGAGACAAAGCCCTAAAACTAGATTCCTATACTCAGCCAAAATAGCCTTCAAAAATGATGGAAAAATAAAGATGACTTTTAACAAAACCAAACTAGAATAATTCATTACAAGCAGACTAAATGAACTACTAAAGAGAGATCTCAGGCCAGGAGAGTCATCCCAGATGGAAGCACGGAACGTCAAGAAACGAAGAACACCAGAAGGGTAAGTACGTGAGGACATATAAATAAATACCGACAGTTAAAAAGTGTTTGCTGGATCTGTAACACATATGAAAGCAACACCTACGAAACACCACAAAGGCAGGGAGGAGGTAACACAGACAGACAGTAGCACATTCTCCGTGAGAGAAGGAGAGGGTCCCAGGTCAAGGATGCAGGGCAGCCTCCAGACAAACACTGAGGCATACGAATGGCACCATGAGAGGTTCTGCTTCCAGTGACATCCGGTCAGCTCCAGTCAGATCAATTCTCCCACGAACAACCAGGAGGGGGCAAACACAAGCCACCTGTCGGCAGGGGAGCAACAGAGGGCAGGCACAGCTACAGGGGACCGCAGCTGCAGGAAGCGACTGGCGCCAGAGCCACGCAGATCCCTGTGGGTTTCTGCCTGAGGGGAGGCCCCGGAGAGCACCCAGGGCAGCTACACCATGAGAGAAACCATCCGGACATTCACAGCCTGGGGGCTGGAGAGCAGACTGCAGAGCTGCCACGGCAGCAACGGGGGGTGTTCCAGAAAGACGAGACTGCATGGGGCCCTCTGACGCCTCTCAGCTCTGCAGAGGCCTCCAGTTCCCACGCACGGGACGGCTCCGAGCAGCACAGCAAAGGCTCAAAGACTGGAGCAGAGCTGTCACCTCCCGCCCACCGCAAGACAGACTGAGCGTGGAGTCTTAGTCCCATCAACCTAAGCACTTAGTTTGAAAAGTCAGTTCTCTACCGAGGAGTACAGCAGAACCAGACTCTCCACACCATGTCTCTGACAACGTCTGGGACACAGTCCAAAATTACTGGACAGACGAAGAGACAGGAAAATGCGACCCACATGTCAGAAACAGCAAGAAATGGAGACCAACTCTGAGACAATCCAGAATAGCAGGCCAGAATTTCACGGTGTTATGGGCTGAAACGTGCCCCTCAAAACTCCCAGGCTGAACCCTAACCCACAGGCCCTCAGGATGCGACTGTGTCTGGAGACGGGCCTGGAGAGAGGGGCTAAGGTAAAACGCGCCTGTCAGGGTGGCCCTGGTTCAATGTGACTGGGGGCCTTATGAGGAGGGGAAGAGACACCAGGGGTGCGCGAGGACAGAGGGGGACCCCGTGAGGACACAGCGAGAAGGTGGCTGTCCACGCACCAAGGAGGGAGGCCTCAGAAGGAACCCAATGAGCTACCGCTTGATCTGGACCTTCCCGCCGCTGCCATGAGAAAACCAGTTTCCCTGTTCAAGCCGCCCAGTGTGTGGTGGTTCGTCATGGCAGCCTGAGCGGACTAACGGAAGCACTGATGACAATCATGCCCAAGGACATGAAAGGAAACATGTTTGTACCAAACGAAAAAGATAAGGACTCTCAGCAGAAAAAGTAGAAACTATTTTTAAAATAGGAAAAATCTAGGGCTCAGCCCTGTGGCCAAATGGTTAAAGTTCCGTGCACTCTTCTTCAGCGGCCTGGGTTTGCAGGTTCAGATCCCAGGCACGGACCTACTCTGCTCACCAGCCACGGTGTGGAGGTGCCCCGCATACAAAAAAATAGAGCATTGGTACAGATGTTAGCTCAGGGATAATCTTCCTCAAGCAAAAACAAGAGGAAGATTGGCAGCAGATGTTAGCTCAGGGCTGATCTTCCTCAGTGAAAGAAAGGAGGGAGGGAGGGAAGAAGGAAGGAAGGAAGAAAGACAGAAAAAGAAAATTCTGAGACTGAAAATAGTCCTAGTATCTGAAAAAACAACTTACTAGAGGGTCTTCAGAGCCAACTGGAGACAACAGGAAATGAGATTCATGAACTTAAAGACATTTATCTATCTTCCCTGAAGAAGAAAAAATGACTTTTTAAAATGTACAGAAGCTCAGTGATCTGTGGGACAATAACAAAAGGTCTAACATATAGGTAAAAAGAGAGAAAAGGAGCAAAAAAAAATTTGAAGAAAAAATGACCAAAATATTTCCCAAATTTGACAAAAGACGTGAATTTAAAAACTGAATAACTTTGACAAACTCCAAGCAGGATAAATACAAAGAAAACCACACCTGAGTACATCAGAGTCAAACTGCTGAAGGGCACAGACACAGGAAGCTCGACAGTGATCAAAGGCCATGAACACAGGGGCACAGGAGAGCAGCAGCAAGCGACCACCGAGGCCTGTAGACACAGGGTGTCTTTAAAGTGCTGGATGAAAAATTCAACCTGTATTTCTAAATCAGAAATGTCCTTTAAGAATTAATGCAAAATAAAGACATCTTTAGGGGCCGGCCCCGTGACCGAGTTGTTAAGTTCACACGCTCTGCTTCGGTGGCCCAGGGTCTCGCTGGTTCGGATCCTGGGCGAGGCCATGGCACCGCTCATCAGGCCACGCTGAGGCAGCGTCCCACACACCACAACTAGAAGGACACACAACTGAAAATACACAACTATGTAGCAGGGGGCTTTGGGGCGAAAAAGGAAAAATAAAATCTTCAAAAAAAATAAAGACATTTTTAGAAAAATAAAAATTGAGAGAATCATTTGCCAGCAGGCTGATTTTAAGAAATCCGAAGGGAGGTTCTTCAGGCTGAAGGAAAATGATGCCAACTGGAAACCCGGATCTTTAGGAAAGAATAGAGAGGATCAGAAATGTTAAATATTGAGTAAATATAAAAGACTTTTTTCCCCTTAATTTCTTTAAAATATACCTGACTGCTTAAAGTAAAAACTGTAACATTGTACTGTGGGTTTATAACACACCCAGACACGATACACAGGACAACTACACATAGGAAGGGGTGGGTGAGTGCTCTGTGTGGTTACAAGGCGGCTACGCTTGCCGTGACTTGGCACGTGCCTGCTCTAAGGAAGCACACTGGAACCCTGAGAGCAGCTGCCAAACCACTGAAGGAACGTCAATAAATTAAAATGGAAGTCTACGTGATATCCATCAACTCAAAGTCACCTGGAAAGTAGAAACAGAGAAACGAAAAAACAAATGCGATAAACAGAAAACGAACCGTAAGATGACAGACCCAAATCCATTCTTGTCAATGATTATATTAAATTTAATGGACTAAACCCTTCAATTAAAAGTGGAGGTTGTCCAACTGGATAAAAGAGCAAGATCCAACGAGGGCCTGCCCCCTAGAACACACTAAAAATACAGAAGGGTCGGACACAGGGAGGCTGCAGGGAGACGGACGGAGAGCATGCCGCGTACACAGCACGAGAAGCAGGCTGTAGCGGCCACACCAACACAGACCAAATGGCCAAGAAGCACATGACGAAGTTCCACATCACTGGCCATCAGAGGAACACGTATGAAAACCACAATGAGGCACCCCTACACACACCAGAATAGCAAAAGCAACAAGGAAACATAAAAATCCTAAATTTTTATTCGACCAGTAACACGTTATCAAAATATAAAAGTTGACAGATCTAAAAGGAAATTGTGGACTGTAGATAAATCCACAATGACAGTGGACGATGTTAACACACTTCAGGAACTGACAATACAAACAGAAAAGAAACCCCAAGAATGTAGACAATTCGAACACTATGACAAAGCGACTTGACTTAAACCGCACGTGGAGAACCTTCCGTCAAGTAACAACCTGAGAAGACACGGTCTTTCTTCTCGAGTGCACAAGGTCACATTCACCACACAGAGCATCTGCATCTCGTGCCAGAAAGCCAGCCTCAAGTTCCAAACAACCGGAATTACACAACACACGTGGCAGTAAACTAGGACTCAGTAACAGAAAGGTAAGTGGAAACTCTCCCGTTGTTTGTAGTTAAGCAACACGCTCCCAAAGAGCCCACGGTCAGTGGACGTTAGAAAGCATTTTGAGCTGAATGATGGTGAAAACACGGGATGCTGAAACTCGCGGGATGCAGCCAAGGCGGCGCTTAGACCGGGATTACAGGCGTAAGCACACAGACTAGAAAAGAAAACTTCAAAATCAGCCATCCGAGCCTCCACCTCAATAAGTCAGAAGAAAGAACAGGGAGCCAAACCCAAAGACAGCAAAGAGAATAAAGAGCAGAAATCTACGAGACAAAACAGATGCAGAACAGAGAATGTCGCTGCCCTCCTCCTGCCCCTCATTCAGAGCAGGGAGAATTCACAAAAATGAGCACTCTACAGTCACGCATGTTCACAGGGATGGACACCCAACAGCGGCGAGCCAAGCGTGCACATCACCAAGAACACGTATGGTACGATCCAACCTAGGACAAGTTCGAAAGGCAGCCTTTCAACATGTACTGTTTAGGATCCCTAAGTGGCGCAGCGCCCGAGGAAAACAAGACAGCGGCCAACACACATCACGTTTGCTCGGCGGGGAGGGAGGGAGGGAGCTGGAATCAGAGTGGGCGACGCTGTGCACTGGGTACAAAGGCCTCGGTTTTCATTATTTCTCACACTACGCTGTGTGTCCTACGCTATCCGTAGAACACGTGTGAGCACACCCGCAGCTCTGGGGGCTGCAGCGTCTTGGAGCCTGGAGGGACCGACACAGAGGGGAGTGTAGACACCAGCCAGCCCGCCTCCTGCGTCACGCCGGAGGTCTCCGCTACAGGTTCCAGCGACCACAGTGCACCACGTTGTAAACCATCCTCCACTTTATTGTTTTAACACTTACCCAGCTCCACAGGTAACATTTTGATGGGATTTCTTTCTAAAAGCAAGGTTTTCAAATGCCTTTAAAACAAGAGAAAAAAATATGTAATTTAAAAAGCAGAAAATCAAATGACCACCCCTAAAATATACTATCAGATTTCTTCATCGTCTTCTCCTTAAGGGGGCAACTTCAACAGAGATGCACACACATTCACCGCTGCCCCACGGACGGCTTAGCGCCACGAGCAGACACGGCTCTCCGCCTCAGCACTGCTGACGCTGAGGGCCAGGCAATTCTTGGTTGGGGGAACTGTCCCGGGCCTTGTGGGTTACAAACAGTACCCTGGCCTCTCCCCACTAGTGCCAGGAGTAACCCCTCCCCAAGTTATGACAACCACAAAATCTCCAGATATTGCCAATGTCCACTGGGGCCAAACTCGCCCCACTGAGAACCCATGCTCGGGCTGCCCCATGGCCCGGGACGTCCTCACCACCCACCAGTGCTTGCTGAGGTTGCTGGGAGGCGTGTGTCTTAAGAGGCTCTGTGAAAACATTTGGGAGACTTCGGCCAGAGGGCACTGGCCCTGCCTGGGGATGAGCAATTAGCACATGAAGGACCCTGGGGCATCTCAGCAGCAAACACGGGTCAAGGGGCGTTTCTGCACATATTTGACCTTTTAGCATCCTTTGTAAAATTTACCATGAAACATATCATAGATAGATAGGCTAGAAAGAAGGTACCCAATAAAAATTTACTAATTGAATGATGTGGGAAAATAAATCTTTCATATTAAACTCCATCTTGCCCCTTTTATTCTATTAGACTTCTTTTTGTTTTCACAGTTAATTAAAATTAAAAGTACCATATACTAACGATCAACTTCTTTCTCCTTTACTTTTCAAGGATCCCCAGTTGAAATCTGGCGTAAAAAGACTGAAAATATCCTGATTGTTCAGTGTTTTCAGCCCCGGGCTCTGACGGCCCCTTCTCATGGCACCCAAGCAGAAGGCAGGACCCATCCCCGTCCCTGTCCCCCGGAACCTGCTCCAGCCGGGATTCACTGAGAGACCCTTTGGAGAACCGCTGGACGTGCTGCAGGACGGTCTGCCAGCCTGGAGCACCCACGCCACAGCAGAGAGCGGCTGGCCCAAGGCAGGCACTCAGGGATGCTGACTGCGATGTGGGGCTGCTCTGTGAAGGGGATGGCTGCCTGGCACCCCCAGGAGGGCGCGAAGACCTCACAGCCGCCCGGAGAGAAGTCCCCATCTGCTTTCTCCTGGATCACAGGAGCATGGAAGGCTCCACGCCCTCAGGGTCCAGGAAGCCGACTGGGCAACCGAGAGTGGCCTGGAGCATAGGCCAATCTGTATCCCACATGGTCAGCTTTCCTGTCCCAAAGAGTGCTCCTCAGAGAGGAGCAGAGGCTGGCACAGACAGCAGAGCACTCTCACAAACCCCGTAAATGAATCGACACTTGGCAGGGGCGGGGGGTGGGGGGAGGCGCCTCACGTTTCATTTTGTCTCAGAAGGTGAAAAAATTAAAATCCAACACCACGACTGACCAGGGTCCCCAAGATTTGAAAAGAGGAAATACAACTTCACAGAAACACAACTGAGAGTTCTAGTAAGCATTCCATCTAAATTCAGTTCAGTTTCTTGATTAGCAACCCCGAGGGAAAATCAGGTTCCTTGAGGACAGGACAATTTCCTTTCCATCGGCTTTCCTGGATTTTCCTTATCATTTGAAGTTTCAGGAAGAAACTTTACGAATTAAACTTTTCTTGACGGACACAAAGGAGAACTATTTCAACGTTGTTACTTCGAATATTCTTGGCTCAGCCCCTTTTATCTCACTAACACAAAAACAGCCAGGGAGGAGAGGTCAGCCCTCCACAGGGTCCTTCAACAGACGCCGGGGGACAGCACCCTCGGCTTCTCTGGCACCAGATCTGCCTCAAGGCCCGGAATGTTCCAGCACATTTGTTTGTTTGTTTGTTTGTTCGGGGGGGGGGGGGGCAGCGTGTTAGCCAACTATTAACCTGAAAGTGCACAGGGGGTTTCTCCACCTCATGTGACAAAATATTAAAGTACTCTTGCATGCTTCAGATGATAAATTTACAAACCTTAATCCCTCGCACACTATCAGTAACCCACCATTTCATGTCACCGACGTTCAGCTGAACACACGACTTTACACACTGGATTGCAGCTGCTTGCCCAAGGAGCACACACTGACGGACGCTTTAATCTCTGTTAGCAAGCGCACACATCCAAGACACCGAGGACGGGGACACTAACACTGGCATTGTCTTAATTAGGCTTTTTGGAAAGTTTAAGGCTTTTAATAAGCCCATAATTACTTAAAATTTCTAATTAATATGTTTCAGCTCTTCAGCAGGCTGATCTAATTTTAATGATATAATGGGTTATAAATCACATGCAAAATTATATCTTAAACAGTAAGCAGCTGGCTTTGACTGGTAAAATCAAAGAATTCCAGGATCTGAGAACTGTGTATTCATTTAGAAGAAAGAAGAGCACATACGGGCCGGGCTTCCGTTTCCTTTCCCCTGTGAGTGGCAACGACTCCACAGAATTGAGTGCTAATGCTGCAACGATGTGAGGACAAAGGCTCCACGCTATTCTACTCAAAGACGATGCTCTGTGAAGAACAAGGCTTCCTGAACCACCCTGACCACAAGCTTGGAAGACTGGTGGGGCCACCTGGGCCCAGCTGGGAGGGACACAGTGGGAGCAGGGCCAGAGAACACACAGCCACTTGTCACATGACGAGCTGGCAGACCAGGGCTCGGCAAGTGCGCCTGGCCCCGGTGGGAGCGGAGGACACTGTTCCGTGAGCAGGGGCACAACTTGTGGCAGGTTCCCTGCTCTGCAGACCCCACTGTCCCCAGGAGCTCTAGGAAGATGGCTCCTGGCTCATGCCACCTGCTGCAGGCACCTGCTTATCATCAGAAATTAGCAGCTTCCTTGCAAAGCCTGAAAAGGTACAAACGATCCACGGAGATGTTCTCTTACTGTCACACATGACACAAGACTCACCTCTTAACAAACACTTCTAAAAACAGTGAGCTACAGTTCAGGAAACAAAGGGCTTTCTACAGGCCTCCACTCTGCTCTTCCAGAGCGATCCCCTGGCTCACTGCAGACACACTTCCTCATGTCAGAACTGGGGGTCGCCCTTGCACACCTCCCCTCCTTCCCCACCCTACATCCAACCTGACTCCCACTGGCTCTGCGGTCCACCCACAGCTCTGCCTTGTCCAGCTTGCCCAGGCTGCCGCCTCTTGCATGGACGGCTGCAGCAGCCTCGTAACTGGCCTGGTAACCCTCCTTACAGAGTGATCTTAAAGCCCAGTCAAAACCCACCCATCTCCATTCAAACTCTCCTGTGACTTCCTATCTCTTTCAGAAGGAAATCCAAAATCGCAACCACAGCCTACAAGCTCGGCCGACCCTGCCTACACGCATCTCCTACCATTTCTCCCCTCCTCTGTTCCACTCCACTGGCTTCCCTGCCATCCCTCCATCCACCAAGCACACATCCACCTCAGGGCATTTGCACATGCTTTCCTCTGCCCAGGATGCATTCACGTTAAAGGAGGTCCTGATATGTTTATCAGAAGGTTTTCAAAAGGCTGAGAAACACTAGCATAAAAGGACTGGGCACTCAAGGCAAAAGGGTCAGGAGAGGAAGGTGGCCTCACGGTGAGTGTGACTCCTGGAGGGAGTGAGGATGCCAGCCGACGCTTGGCTGCTGAGAGGGGCACAGGTGAGGAGGAGGAAGGGAGGCACGAAGCAGGAGCGGCAGGAAACCCCTGAAGTCGAGGCAGCAGGAGTGTGGCAGGACAGCAGCACACACTGCTTACCTTGGGGTTTCCAATTTTCCAAAATGGGAAGAATTCTCATTATCTACCAGGAACCAATACAGATACACCCAGGCCCATGGGCCCTGAGCAGCTGGTTGTAATTCATCAGCAGTACCTCTGACCCTGCTGGCAGCTCCACATGACACGAGCCAGAGGTAGAAGCAGCTGTTGCAAAAACGACAGGGCCCGTCCAGCAAAGGCACTGTGGCTACCAGCACTCTTTTTGGTACGAAATGTCCTAAATTAGAATGATAGCTACGTGTACTTGGTCCATGCAGCCATCGTACCTCTCAGCTGGCTTTAAAGACACCAGTAAATGCTTTTATTCTGAAGTCAACATTCAGAGTGGGAGCCAAGCGGCAGAAGAGCAGGCGCTCAGTCATTTGACAGACAATCATTTCTTAAATCTAGAAACACATAAACAGACGACTTACTTGTGAGATCCGATCCCAGAAGGAAGCACTTTAATTCCATTAAACCGGAGGTCTAGCCAAGTAAGGTTTGGCAGTAACTGAAAGAAATCTTTGGGAATCGCAGAGAGGGCATTTCTCTGAAGATACAATTGCTTCCAGGGAAAGAAGAGAGAATGTTTAGTCAACCAACCAAATTTTAAAACATGACATATCCTAAAAGCATTTCCAAAAGAACTACTAGCAATTGCAACCATACGTAGCCAGTTAAAAGAAAACCCTACTATTTTACCCTATTGAAGTGGTTTAAACAGAAGACATGAGAACCAGAGAACACAGGCCGGGCCTCCGGGCACGGGAGCCGAGAGGGACGTCCCCACCGGGACATGCTGCCCCTCCTGGCTGACGGCTCACACGCCACCACTGAGCACAGCACACTTTTTCTACAAATAGCCTTCACACTAAACTATCCTCAAAGTTTATTAAAGTCACTTTTCTCCTTCCTGGCCCCACACTCAGGGCTCTCAGGCCCGGCCGGCCCAGACCCCCGCAGCCCGCGCAGCTCAGTGGCCCAACAGCAAGAGCCACGTCTGGTCCTGGGGACTCATCCTAGGAGACAATCGAAAGGAAACCAAAAGACACAAGCACCGAGCTACCTGCTGTAGCGCTATCCGTGACAAACAGCCACACAAGTCACCCCAGTGACCATCGCTCCAGGAACAGTTTGACGGGACAACTCAGCGGAATCTTAAGTCATCGTCATAAATAAGATACAGTCGTGTGTCGCTTAACGACAGGGATGAGTTCTGAGAAACACGTCCTCAGGCGACTTCGTCGTTGTGCGAACACAGAGCGCACTTCCACAAGCCTAGATGGTAGAGCCACCACACCCCTGGGCTGTATGGGACTAATCCTACGGGACCACCGTTGCACACATGGTCTGTTGTTGACCCAAATGTCATTATGCGGTGCACGACTGTAGCAGAAGGTAGAAGACAAAATCTAAGACACCAATTTTAGCCACGTAAAATGTATATATATATAATTTTACAGGCACAGTGTGGCAGGATTATGGGTAACTTAAAAAATATCTTCTTTAATGCTGATGTTCTATATATTTACAATGCTGTATATATTATATATGTACATATTTACATATCTCTACCTACCAAGGCCACAGAGTACAGATGTTAAGAGCACCAGCCTGGAAGCCAGGCTGCCTGGGTTCAAACCTAAGAGCTGTGTGACTTTGAGCAAGTTCCTGAACCTCTCTGTGCTCCAGCATCCTTGTTTGTAAAATGGGCAAGGGGAGCTACCTCCTGGGGTGTGCTAAGTGAGCAGTGCTTGGCACACAGGAGTGCTGGGTAAGCATCAGCCATCACGATTATGCACTTTTTCTATGAAAAGACCCTCTGAGCATGGCAGAGAGCACCACCCCACTCCTTTCTGATCACAATTTCTCAACCCCCAATTCCACCTCCAACACCACCTTCCAAGTCCTTTCATGAGTTACAGCAGAAACTTGAGAGACCCTGGCCAGGAAGCCACACTTGTTATAAGTGTGTGGAAGAAAGTCTTCAGTCAGCTCAGACACGGGCACTGGCGCTCCTTGCTGGCAGTGGCACACAGCCGCGGGGAGCAATCTGGTGATTACAGACACACGCGTGGAGCCCTCTAGCATGGCCGCTCTTGGCCCTGGGTTGCACACACACGCGTGGAGGCCTCGAGCGTGGCCGCTCTCGGCCCTGGGTTACAGATACACAAGTGGACACCCCGCGCATGGCTACTCTCGCCCTCGGCTACAGCACATGCATTAAGCTCCTCAGGCCCGCTCTTTCTCTTCAGGGCAAGCCAGTTCTAGTACTCAGCTTTAAGTCACAGACCCTCCTTAATGCCAGAAAAAGGATTCCCAGAAAGATAAGAAAAGATAGCACTACTCTTTGTCAAAGAGCTGGCTCGGGTAAAGATGAGTTGACTTCATCTGAGTTGACACGGTCCCATGAGACCATGTGACGATGGGGCCCCTTCCTGTATTCCATGATCTGTTGCCATGGTAATAAAATTTATACTGACATCTGTTTTCTGAAAGGCATGAATAGTTACGAAGTTTCTTTATTAAGCCTGAAGAAGGGTTTTGGAATTTCCTCCTTCTTCCTTTATGCAAAAAAGTAACATAAACCTCATGACACTGTTGGATTTTAGAGTTGAGAGCATCTGCTTCATTACAAGTGCCATGTAGGGGGCTGGCCCCGAGGCCTAGTGGTTAAGTTCAGCATACTCTGCTTCAGCGGCCCAGGTTCGGTTCCCAGGCACCAACCTATACCACTCATCGAGCCATGCGGTGGCAGTGACCCACATACAAAATAGAGGAAGACTGGCAACAGATGTTAGCTCAGGGCAACTCTTCCTCAGCAAAAAAACGAAACAACAAAGTGACACATGCCTTACAGGAGCCCTGATGACCCACTAATTCACTCCAAGAGGTCAGTGCTAACAAAAGAAAGAGCAAGATCAGTGCTGGCCCTGACACCAAAAACAGGGTGTGCAACACACAATAGTGGGGTTTTACAAATTAAGCAGCTACCTATAATCTAAGTATACAGTTTTTGTAAGACTGTCAATCATCACCATAACGGTGCAATGTGTCAAGTGTGTGCTGTGTTGTGGACACTGTGCTTTATATGCATTATTGTTTAATTCTTATAACAACCCATGAAAACATTCTTGTTCCCATCTTCCAAATGAAGACAAACGAGGTTTAAGGAAATTACGTGGCTACAGAGCAGTGACAACACCGCTGTTGAGGGCGCTCGCTTGTCTCACGTCAAAGCTGTGCTCTGACGGAAGCTTATTCTAGAAATCACCGGGACGAGACAGCACCTGCTGCATTACAGGCAGGTGAAGGCACGACCTGGCGAAGGCACCGGGCACAAGGTAAACCAGCGTGTGACATCAGTAATGTGTGGTTGAGAAACAGTTGTTAACTGTTTGAACACGGCATGGTTTCTTAGGGGTTTTGTGTTTTAAACAGGAGACCAAGGGTGTTTTCGGCACTGGTTTCTATCACGGGCTTCTTGGCACCTGACATTCCTGAGGAGAGAGAGGATATTGGTCTGACTCCATGGGTATTTCCACTGGCTGGTCCCCATACTCGAATTTCTCACTCTGTTGTGAGCAGTACATGAAACTGGGAGCTAACCCTCCCCTCTCTCACTCTAGAATGTCACTCTCCTAAAGAGGAGCCACAAGTAAAACCCACGGGGTTGAACTGTTCATTTCTGCCTATACAGCACATGCGTACAACGCCCGGAGGAATGCCCACTTACTTTAAGGGTGGGGATTTTAAAGATCTCTCCTAAATGGTGAAGACCACTTTGACTCAAGTCTAAGATCGGTGAGGAGGAAAAGACGACCCCCTTAAGACCCTTGTGAACGTCTGTGGAGGGGGAGGCGGGCGTGCTCCTGGCTTGACCAGCAATGCTCTCGGGGTCAGCAGCCCCAGGGCGAACCTTGTAGAAGCTGCTTCCCTCCATCTGTCAGACAGGAAGAAGCAGCCCTCCGGGGCCCACTGCTCATCCTCCTTGGTCTGGAGTCACCTGGAGACAGGGAGGGGAGACGAAGTAACAACTTAGTACACTGACATGACCCTGCAGGCAGATGGGCAAGCTACCTGCCAGGTCTGCAACAATTTAACTTGCTTACGAAACCCTCATTTTTAATAAACAGTATCATAAATTTGACTTTTAAATTTGTAAAAAAAAAAACAAAACAAAACTGGAATGCAACAAGGTTCAGATCAAAATGTTCTGCCGTTCACTTTGTATCACAGAGTTTCAAGATTCAGATTTAAACTCTTGGAAAACACAATGATGCAAAATAGGAATGGCTGTTTTAGGGACGAAAACATAGCAGAAGGCACCAAACTCAGTAAACCAATGTATTCCTTCCACAAAATGTACTGGGGCGGGGCTCCTAAGTCTGCAGTTTCTTATTTCTGCTGTGGCTCTGTGCCATTTCCACCATGCCTTAAGCTCCTTGGGCAGGAAGCCTGCCACTTTCACCAGTTCGGCTCAGTGACCGGCTCTGGGACTGGTGAGCACGAAGCTGGGTGCTGGGGAAAACGTGTCAAAACAGAATCTTGAATTTTAGTTGTTCAGCAATACTTTTGCTCAACACAAAGTGAAAGAACTGTGGCTCACCACAACATCATCACGTGAGGCATTCTTCCACGTGTAATTTCCAAACAATTTATCCAGCAATGACAATCATCGTTGGAACCTTACGAGTTTTCATGCATAGGTTCATGAACATGATCCACTTGACAGCCCAACGACTGATATGTACGTGTGCACACACAGACTGCGTTCTCATTTTAGGGATGAGGAATACGAGGTTTGGATTCGTTAAGGAACTGCCCAAACGTCAAGCAATTAAGGAGTGGCGTTGACCTCACAGCTGCCTGCACTCCCTGGAGACCCTGGGCCTTTCCCCGGGGGTCATTTTCTGTGGATCACTGACGACCCTGAAGGAGGGGAGGGAGGTTTCAACCTCCTACAAACCTCTAAACAGGGAAAATATCTTAAAACCGACAGCAAAGCAACAGAGCCTCAAAATGAGGAGGGGGGGTGGCCGGGCTCCGCGGGGTCGTAGAGGCTGCTCCAGGTCCCCAGCGCACCCTGCCTCGGTTTCCCCGCTCACGCCAGGCTGGGGTGGCCCCGGCGCTTTGGGCCTCACGTTGCAGTCCTGGGGGCGCAGCCTGTGCGGGGCAGTACCCGGGGCCTAGGCGGCGGGACACGGCACGAGGGGCTGCGGGACGGGGACGTCACCTTCCTTCTGCCGCCCGCCCGCCCACCCTCCGGTCCCGCGAGCTCCGCGACCCGCCGCCGCCTGCGGGAGCCCCGCGCTTCACCTGCGGCGCCTCCCATTCACACCCCAGCGACCTCCGCCTCCCTGCCCGGCGCCCCCTACCCCGGAGCCCACCGACCCCAAGACCACCCTCTACCCGCAGCGCCCCCACTCACCTGCGGAGCTCCGCCCCAGTCGCACGCCGCGCGCCCGGGGGACCCAGAGCGACAACCCAACAATGGAGGCCGCCAGGACCACGCGGTCGCCATGGAGACGCCGGCCATACGGAGGCCCGCAGGCTCCAAGCCGCGGAAGGCGCGCAGCCGCGGAGAATGTGGTGCGCCTGCGCGCGGGGCACCTGACGGGGCTGCAGCGTCTCCGCCAGGGTCCCTAGTACTGGCCTGTCGCCTGCCATCTCCTCTGCCAGGCAGTGGGTGACACTCACACAGAAGTCGGAGCGTCCGGGCAACGGGGACACGTGTGCCGAAGCCAGAGAGTCGTGATGCACGAGGAAGAAGACTGCGGGGCTGCGCACGGGGCGGAGCCTGGGCGGGCCCCTCCGGAAGGCCGCCCCTTAAACTTAAGCACGGCAAGTTCCATTTTGGGCTGACCGACCCGGTGTCAAGAACTTGAAAGTCCTTCCCGCCTTTTAACTTCGCCATCTGCAGCAGGCAGTCCCAGGTCCTCTGGGGGTCACGGGATTGTTGTTATAGCTGCGTCGTCACACGGACCCCCACCATGCGGGAGAAGAAGGGGCCCTCTCCTTATGTCACAGGGAAGCATCCTTCCCAGAAGCCCCCGGCACTTGCCTCTAAGATCTGGCCAGAGTTGCTTCAGTTTCCTGGACCAGTCACCAGAAGGGAAGTGAGACCGCTGTGGTGGCTCAGACCAGTCGGGATTTCCTGGGGCGGGGCCCCCTTCTCCTAGCACCCAGGTGGAGCGTCGTGGTCACCTGTATCAGTCGGACGCAGAGCCACCAGGGATGATCTCATTACAGGAGCTGTTGCAGGGCTTTGACTTCTGCATGTGGAGCTGGTGGCACGGTCTCTGAAGGCTGTGCTCTAGCCTGGTTCAGCAGCGTGAAGGAGCAGAGCAGGGAGTCAGGAGGGAGGGTAGAGGTAAAGGGGGGGACATGAGGACCGATGAACCTGCAGCAAACTGGACGCCGGCCGGAACTGCCAGCGTGGATCCATCCTGTGGATGTCCTGCAGGAGAACTCGGCGCCATTCATCACAGATTTGCATACCCCCCTAGCCCAGGAGTTGGAGAAGCTAAAAGAGGACTCAGGGAAAGGTAGAGTGCCTGCACACCCGTCTCCCCCCAGTGAGGTGAGCTGGCACATAAACGACCTGTGTGACCTGCAGCCACACCTGGGCCCCTGCCCTGCCCTTGCAAGTGTGGAAACATCACGGCTGCTCCCTCACTTCTTCCCCCTCGGATCTCATGCACAATACCTCTCTGTAGCCCAGTTAGGAAACCTGCAGGAAAGAGAATTGTGGAGAAGTAGTTAGCCTAGACATGTTGACACGTCACAAAGCCACCGCAATACCTGAAAATAAATCGGGGATACTGTTAGCAGTGAAGAACAGGGGTGACGGAGAGGGAGGGGCTGCTAAACCCCCATTTGGAGCCCCAAAACGCTGTATTCTAGGAAAGGCATGAACGGGAAAGGCCAAACTTCATGGAGACTGAAGCTCAGCTACAGATCATGTGAAACCCTGATGTGTTAAGGTGGTCTAGGGCACGTGTGCTGTTAGCTCCCGGCCTGAAGCAGGTAGCGATCCTTTCTAGAGGAGGAAGAAAATCCCGTCTAAGATCTGAGATTATCTCCGTGGTTTGGGAATGTATAATGTGTGTCACACACAGGGCAACACAAACACATCAAATCAGAGAAACAGCAGAAAACAGAAACTGACCTGTGGGAGGCCCAAATAATGAAGCACTCACTTTGAAACAATGAGGCTTAACATGTTCAAGGAAGTAAAAGCAAGAATGATGCTGAAAACTGTACAAGGAATCAAAACCTGGGTTCTAGATATGAAAAATACAGTAACAAGTGGAAACCTCATTGGGTTGGTTTACTAGCAAATTACTTAGAGCTGAAGAAAGAACTGTTGAAATGGAAGAAGAAAATACCCACAAGCAAGCAGGAAGAGTAAAGTTCAGAAAAGTCAGGGGGGCGGCCCCGTGGCCGAGTGGTTAAGTTCACACGCTCACTTCGGTGGCCCGGGCTTCACCGGTTCGGATCCTGGGCTCGGACATGGCACGGCACAACCAGAGGCACTCACAACTAGGATATACAACTATGTACTGGGGGGGTTTGGGGAGAAGAAGGAAAAAAAAAGGATTGGCAACAGATGATAGTGCAGGTGCCAATCTTAAAAAAAAAAAAAGAAAATTCAGAGAAGATTGTAATCTGCACGGGACACTCAGTGAACAGCCCTCACGCAGCTGGAGCTGGAGGGTCTCTGATCGACCCCGTGCCACCAGCACTTCCTCCTAGTGTCTCCTCTGCATTGCAGAGACCTTGCGAGCTATACTGCCCTGAATCGCTTTTTGGTTTCACCTTGGTCCAAGTTTGCCACCAAGAGGCTCTTGCATGGCATTTGGAAGGCAGAAGAGGACAGGCTGTTAATTTCTGGAGGCACAAACAAGGAGGATGTGAGGTTCAAAGCAGCTTCCAGGTGGTCCGCAGTGGGATGCGTGGGACGTGCGTAGTGTGATCGCTGTGGACGTTCTGCTTCCAAAGGGGAGAGACTGGGAGCCACGAAAGTGATTCCTCTATGCCTGTGAATGTAAGGAAGTCTCTATTTTGACCTCACTCTTGCATGATGGTTTAGCTGATATGGAGCTCCTTGTTGGCAGTTATTTTCTATCAGAATTTTGAGGACATTATTCTCTGGAAGCTGTCGTTGCTAAGGAGAAGCTTGCTGTCCATCAAATTGCCATTTCTGTGAAGGGAATCTGTCTTTTCGGTGTTCTTGGGGTTCTGAAGCTTCACTGCAGTAATTCTAAGTGTGGATTGATTGTTGGTTATGCTGCTTGGCGCCTGATGTGTACTTTCTACCTGAGCTCTGATGTCTTCAGTTGTGGACACTTCTAGTCGTTCTGTCTTCACATAGAATGTGGTCCGTGGGCTGTGCCCTGACCTTGACCCTCTTACCCTGCATCTCCTCTAAGGTTTAATCCACTCAGTCTATTCTCCATGTCTCGAAATTGCTCTTCCTAATTTTTGCCTGTGTTCTGGGCACACTGTCTTCCCTCTCACTAAATCTGTCTCCACTGGGGTCCAATTAGAGGTTGTCTCATCTGTTGAGTTGTTTTTTGATGACTTCATTCCTCACTTCTCATTTTTTGAAATCCACTTATTCTTAATTTTTTCCAGTTTTTGTTTTATAATCTCTTTTAAATTTTTATGGATGTTTTCTCTTCACCACCATGAGAATCCTAAACGTACTTATTTTAAAGTCGGCTGTAGTATTTTACTTTTCAGACCACTCTATTTTTTTCATTTCATCCAGGCTGAATTCATCTGCTGCTTGCTGACTCTGTCACCTCTCTTCCTAGAGTCACGTGTTTTGGAATTTAGGCTCTCAAGCTCGTCTTATGTAAGGGGTTTGTGGTCTCTTTCCCTCTCTGTGCCCACCCTTCTGCATGTCATGGTCTCGGGTGCCTCCATCCAGCCCCCTGGGGCTCTGGGCAGCCAGGTGTGTTACGCTGGGTGCTCAGGGCTCTTGCCCAGCCACGCTGCTGAGAACTGCAGATCCTGTGATGGAGCAGCAAGCACCCAGGTCCATCCTCTTCTTGACCCGTAGGCAATTGCTACAGATGCTGATTTTCTCTCAGCTTCCTGTTGTTGAGGTGGGAGACTTTACCTGGTGCCCTGGGTTGTTGCTCTCCACTCTCTTGGGGCAGTTTTAGACCTTTTACTGCCCAGGGACGGCCACCTTTCCTTCCCAGCCACCTTGGCTGTTTCTGGGCCCAGAGCCCCACAGGCCAGAGTCTCAGTCCTCCACACTGCCTTGTGTTTCCTTTCACTTTTGGTCTATGGAAGTGTTATGGTTTTTAAATGTTTCTTTTTAAAATTTTCTCTTGTAGCCTTGAGTGGAGGGAATCGGGGGAGGGCCTCTGAGCGTGGACTTATAATGCCATCTTTCCCAGGGGAAGTGCATGTTTTTCAAATAAAAGAATTTTGCTCTTCTTTTTTGTTTTTTGGGTTTTTTTGAGGAAGATTAGCTCTGAGCTAACTGCTGCCAATCGTCCTCTCTTTGCTGAGGAAGACTGGCCCTGAGCTAACATTTGTGTCCATCTTTATATGTGGGACACCTGCCACAGCATGGCTTGCCAAGCAGTGCCTTGTCTGCACCCGGGATCCGGTCCGGCAAACCCTGGGCCGCTGAAGCGGAATGTGCGCACTTAACCGCTATGCCACTGGGCTGGCCCCAAGAGTTTTGCTCTTTTCATTTTTCCTGTTTAATTTCTTGGTGTGAAACTGCTAGAAGTTATGTTTGATAGTTTCCCAAAAACTAATATCCACATCAAAAGAAAAGCAAAGAAGCAACCACATTTTTTAAAAACTTTAAGTCTTCTTTATAGAAAGTTGTAAATAAGGACAATAAGTATCTCTAGGTAAGTTTCACAGATTTCAGAAGAGCCAAAAATTATTTTTGGGAAGGCGTTCGAAATGCTTCTCAGCAGCTGGTACTGTTTCTGCTCTGCTACGGCCATCGTTATAAAATGCAACAGGTGAAATATTCTATTCTTCCTCTAAGAGGACTAAGCAAAGCAAAGATGACCTTTGTTTCCCCATGTGACTCCCTGTGAGAACACCCCACGGGCAGAGGACTACGGTGGAGAGCCCGGAGAAGAGCAGGACAGCTTAGGAAGAGCTGGTTCTTCAGCATGTCGGGCAGGGATGTGATGGCTCTGCAGTGAATTTTTCAGATGAACCGAAGCGATGACCTCGCTGCATCACCCAGCTGTGGACTCCATCCTCCTGGCCTGGAGATTTGGGTACAAAACCATTTAGCCCCATAGACCACTCCAACCCGTGCCAATTCCATGGGCTGTGGGCACCCGTGCCCCTCCCCCAGGTTCCTGTGACTTCAGACTTGTGAGGGGGCGGGAGGTAGACAGGGAGGGAGGGCTGGCTTCCCCAGGGCCCCTCTCTTTTACTCTGCACTGACGGATTAGTAAAATCCAGGCATCTTCACAGTCCTCAGAACACCCCTGAAGCCTGGCAGAGGGCAGCCCTGCTGTCGTGCCCCCTGAGCATCTCAGGTCCTTCACCTCGCAGAGTCGCAGCCCCTCACCTCTCCCTGGTTCCCGGCTCTCCCTTCTCCCCTCTCCCTTTCTGGGGATGAAGCAAATTCTTCCTGTGGGCTCACTCAGAGGAGCAGTTCCCCCCCATGACGTCCCCAAGACACCTGTGCCTTCCCCACGCCAACTTCCACTCTCAGGCTTTGACTCGCTTCCTTGTCCCTTGGAGATGTCCCTCACTTCCTGCAGGGCCATCAGTGCAATAAAAATGTGGGTCACTTGGGACCTTGCTCTTCTGTGTCATAGGGGCTCCTCAAGGTGTCGTTCAGGGAGCTCTGCTCCACGAGAGCCACACGGCTTCCAGGGGCGGAGGCCGTGCCCTGGAGCAGAGCACAGTGCCCTGTGGCAGGCGGGAGCCCAGTCACTGTTGAGTGAATGAATAAATGAATGAATGGTGTGTTCCCATCTTTCTCACTGGCTTTTTGTTTCATCTTTAAAATCACAGGATGCCGTTGTATTTCAATAATTTCTGATAAGCAGAGCACATTCTTTCATTGAAGAGAAAGCAATAGCAGTAACAGATAGAGCTGCTTCTTAAGAAGCCTGATTACACAGACGGCAAATATCTCTGATATACAAAAGGTGCTAAAAGATAGGAAATGCTTTGTTTTCATGTCAAGCTAAAAGCTCTTGGTTGAACAGACTGATGCTGTGAGGTAAGTATTTTCAGGCCAGTTTTGATAGATTTTCGTCAGCTTGATGTTCACTATAATAAGGCAAATACAATTTATCTTAACTCTAGTGTATTTCCTATTGCTGTTGTGACAAATTGCCCAAAACAACACACCTTTTCTTGTCTCACAGTTCTGGAGATCCGGAGGCTGACATGGCTCTCACTGGGCGAAATCCAGGTGAAGCAGGGCTGGCTCCTTACTGAAGCTCCAAGGGGAATCTGCTCCCTGGGCTTTTCTGGTTTCTAGGGGCCTCCCGCATTCCTTAGCCTGTAGCCCCCTTCCATCAACGTCCTCCCTCCAACCTCTGCTTCCATTGTCACATCTCCTTCTCTGACTCTGACCCTCCTGCCTCCCTCTTTGAGGACCCTGTGATGACATTAACCCATCTGGATAATTCAGGACAATGTCCCCATCTTAACATCTTTAACTTAATCACTTGCACAGAGCCCCTTTTGCCATGTAATCGGACATATTCACAGCTTTCGGGGGTTAGGACGTGACATCTTTGGGGGTGTCACTCTGTTTTCCACACTAGCATCAGCATATCTCTTGGGGAGGTACCAAAGGCCTAACTACCACCATTGCCCCCTTTCAGAGTAAGAATACGGAGACCAAGTAGTCAATATGTCCTGGCCCATGTGTGGTTTGTAATGGGCTCACTGGGTCTGCAGACCCCTGCAGTGGTCCTTTTTCCAGTCCCTGAATGTGTCAGTGGAGTAGACATATGTTGTCAGCCTCAGCCCTGTATTAACTGTTTTCTTCTTTTCTGTGATCTTCATGCTCTGGCACCTGGGGTCTTGAGGACTGGGGAAAGATTGCCCCTGCCAGGCCAGCCAGTTCTTACACACAGCAGAAGACTCACCTGGGGGTGCGCCTTTCGTATGTAAACTAACCGGACTAACTAGCTATCTGAACCCCTCCTCTACGGGCATTTACGCTCCAGGAGGCAATAGGTATCAGACAGCTAGGGCCACCCTAACAGCCCAGAGCCTCCCGAGACTACTCACTCCATCCAGTGCTAAGCCTGCTCAGCTGTCACCCAGTCCTTCCCGTGGAAACCACAACAAAGGCCCTTGTCCACTTTTCCCTGCCTCCCTCTGCCTCCTGACCAGCCCTGGCCTTGCTTCATGGCCCCAGGTGGTGGTCTGAGCCTCCGCCTTCTAGGAACTGTGAGTAGAAATTTCTTCCTTCAGGACGGTCATTTCTGCATGTACCCCCATACCTGAGGAAAACAAATTCGATGTACGTTTTAAAACTACCCCCATTGGCTTCTTAACCTGTGGGGTAAGGACTGCCATTGTGAGAAGGTCCAGTGAGGCCTTTGGATTTGGTTCATCATTCTGGGCCAGCACAAACCAGATGGAACCCAGACGACGGCGGTGAACAGCTTGAAGTTCCACCGGTAGCCCCAAGTGCAGCCCCTGGACAGACAGGCTCTCTTTGCAGGGCTCGGGTCTGCAGCCATTGATCTGCATTTCCCCTTCTCTGTCACAAAAGTGAGCAGAAACAGGTGAAGTTCATGTGGAGTGGACACAGCGGCAACCACAGCCTTGCCCCAGGCCTGTGCTGGCCTCCCACCCTCTGTCATAACAGTCTGTGTAGACGCGGACCGGTGGTCCTCCTGCAGAACAGCACAGTGGAGGCCCCGCGCCTGCTCATGGATGAGCTGGAGGGGCAAACACACACTGGAGGTCGTGTGGACATGTGCTCTCGGATGGAGGGAGATCATCCTACAACGATTCAGGGGCCCACCATTCCAGTAACATCTTTAGAGGTCCCGTGCTGGTGGCAAATTGAGACACTCCTTCTAGAGTAAAGACAAATTCTTGCATCTTCCATTTTCCACCAAGAAGAAGGAAGCACAAGGCCAGTTGGCCCCGTTCCTCAGAGTAAACGAGCAGAAAAAAAGCAATTTGGAGGGAACAGATTTTTCAGGGAGGAGAAAATATCTTTTAAACAAACCGCAGTACTGGGGATCTATGAGAAGGCATTTCAGCCAAAGCTCAACAGCAGGGTGCTGTTAAATGGGGGGACATTCAGAGATCAACAAGGAAACAGCTCTGGGAAATTAGAAACCTAAGGGCAGAAATAAAAACTCAGTTGGAGGATCAGATCAGTGGTTTGTAAGCAGGGGCAAATTTGTCTCCTCCCCTACCCCCGCCAGGGGACATTGGGCAATATCTGTAGACGCTGATCCTTGTCCCAGCCTAGGATCGGGGGATTAGGAAGGAGGAGCACCCTCATCTAGTGGGAGGAGGCAGGGCTGCTACAACGCCCTACCGTGCACAGGACGGCCCCCACAACAGAGAATTATCTGGTCCCCAATGTCAATAGTGGGAAGCTGGAGAGACCCTGGATTAGATGATAAACTTGAGACGATCTCCCCAAATCAGGGCAAAAGTGCGAAGAGGTGGAAAACAGGAGAGAACATATGTGAAAACTGTAGGATCTATCCATTTCACAACTCGAACCAGAAAGAGAGCAGTCAGAGGGGGAGAGAGAATCTATGAAATGATTTTGTAAATTTTCCAGAGTTGAAGGACGTGTGTTTCTTGAGCAGAGGCGTCCACTGGGCACCTAGCACAAAGAATAGAAATGGACCCTCAGCAAGTCACATACTGTGACATTTCAGGACACTTCTGTCAAAGAAGAAATCCTACAAGATCAGAAGGCGTAAAGTGACCACACAGACGACCTATAGAGGATCACACATCTATATTCTCACTAGCAACACGGCTAGTCATTCAGGCTGGAGAACAGTGGAGCAATGCCCTCAAAACTCTGAAAGTCAGTGACTTCCCACTTGCATTTCTGTAGCGAGTGTGAGGCCAGAACTGAAGTCGTTGTGGAGGTTTAAGGGCTCAACAAAATTGCTTCCCGCACGCTCTTTCATGAGAAGCTACTGAAGGAACTCCTCCCGCAAACAAAGGAGCGCCCCAAGAAAGAGGATGTGGGACACAGAAAACAGGGGTCCCAACCTCAACAGGCAGCCCTCCAGGATGACAGTGAAAGGGAGTGTGTGCACCAAGAAGAGGGCAACCAGTGTGGACCCCAGACACAGAGTGTCCTCCACCAAACCCAGATGTAAGCCTCGAAGAGGATGCAGGAGGAGGACACAGGGGATGCCCAGGATGACAACAAAGGGAAGTCCCCGCCCCTGTGGGGCATGGGGGTCTCTACCATTAACAGTTGGAACTGACAGCTGCCTCTAGTGGCCCAGGTGGTAGAAATTGACCCTCGAGGCTAATTGCAAGGGCTGGAGAATTCCCAAGAGCTTCAAAGAAAACTAAGCAACTGAAGAAGACATGATTTATTTCAGGAAGGACAATAATGAGGGTGCACAGACTGAAAGGGTGGTCAGCCTCTTCGGGGCAGCCCTGGGGCCAGACGAGAGGCTCCCCTTGCCCTCAGGCACTGGGTTTACAGGCTCTGTATTCCAGGCACAGAACCACACTGGGTTCCTTTGGGTTTTGAGAGAATGCTCTTTGAACATTAGTAACTGATCAAGTGTGTTCAGGATAGGGACACACAAGCCGACCGGCCCCAGGGCCAAAGAGAGCAGGGCTGCGATGTGCGAGTGTTCACGGGCAGAGGAGAGAGCCCAGCCTCCACCCTAGGAGCTAGAGAAAGACCAGAGCTGGCTGCCACAGATGACCCCAAATAGGTGCCAGGCGTGGGCTTCCCAGGTCATGCCCTCCCCCTGCTGGGGTGATGTGTCCCAGGAAGTGTTCCCAAGTCCCTGGGCTTCTCAGACGCTGGAATGTTCTATTTCCTGTGCTGGTTGGTGGTTACGCAGGTGCACACACTTTGTGAAAATCCATCGAGCTGTACATCCATGGCCTGTGCGGTTTTCCTCGGCATGCTGTACGTCAATACAAGAGTCCATTCTGTACACAGTCTTAGAAGAAAATATGGGTGAATTTTACATTGTTCTTAGGCTAACAAAGGATTTCTTAAACACGGTAAAAAAGCACTAGCCATAAAAACAAATATTGATAAGTTAACTGCATTAAAAGTACTCTTGTTTATCAAAAAGTCATTCTAAGGAAAATTAACAGTTAAGCCAAAAATGAGAGAAGATATTGGCAATTCTTATATCCAATAGGGTTAGTATCCATAAGAAATAATGTAATAAAGATTAGTATGAAGAATATATAAAGAACTCCTATAATTCAATAGGAAAAAGATCAGGATAATAGATACATTAGATTAACGGGCAGAAGAAATGAACCAATGACTCAGAGTGGAGGAAAAACAAATGGCTGATAAAGATCTAAAAAGATGCTCCACTTTACCAGCTAGCAGAGAAACACAATCTCACCCAAAATGAGATACCACTTTATGCTCACTCATTGGCGTAAATGGAGAAGTCTGGTAACACCCTGTGCTAGTGGGTTGTACTGCCGTCAGGAGGTGTCCGTCAGTACCTTGGGAGCATCTGGGGAAGGTTCTGCTCTCCTCAGTAGGGCTGAATTCCCAAGTGCAATGACACACATACCCCCGGTGTCTTCTCGAGAAAGACAAGTGGAGATGCGTCAGGACGCATGGCAAAGGCATTCACAGCAGCCTCACTCGTTTTAGCAGAGAAGTGGAAAGGACTCCAAAGGCCAGGACAGGAGAATGCCACGAAATGAATGGGCAACAGCTGCTCGCCAAGATAGGATGAGTCTCAGAAGCAGCTTTTAACAGAAAAAAGCAAATTGCAGACCTTATACAGTATGAAACGTTTTTATGACGTTTAAAGTCAGGCAAAACTAAATGATAAATTGCATGTGTGAATGACAAAATTCTAAAACAAGGAAAAGTCAAGGTATGGGTGGGCCCTAATCCAGGATGAGGCAGGCAGGGGATGACAGGGATGCATGTGGTGGGGGTCAGAGAGTGGTGCAGCTTCTGAGGTTTTCATGGTTACACTTCAGAACATCTAGATGTTACGTGTCACTTTGTATGCATCCAATGTTACAGAAGAAAAGAAAGCTGCCATCTAGTCAGGGTGCAGCACCAAGAATTTATTCCACATCGACTGTGGGGGGCACTGACACCCCTCCCACTCCTGCTGGACCTGGGTGAATCCCTCATGGGACGTCAGCAGTGTCATTGCAGCCAGGCAGTTGCTTGCCTCATAGGCCTCCTATCACTCATCTGTAAAATAGTCGTGAAGGTAGGCAGTAGGATGCTGAGAGCTCTGAGTGAACGGTGCAGTAAGACGCACAGCGCTATGCCTAACAGGCCAGTAAAGGACAAGTGCTCATCTTGACGATGCAAGGAGGTAGGGGTTGTCACTTTGATTTTACACAGGAGACACTGAGGAGCAGGGGGGTGACAGTGGGCTGGTCACCGCCCCCTGAGTAAGTGGAGGACCAGGATTCACACCCAGTGCTGGGGCCCCCCAGCAGCTCTGAGCCTCTGGCCACCTGCTACATTTAAGGGGAGCGAAAGAAGAGGGACCCCCCATGACAAGACTCTAAAACAGAAAAGGGATTTCTCCATGGGGGCCTTTCTAGGGCCACAGAACCAGCAAGCTCACGATCGGATGAGAATTCAGCAAATAACCAGGACGGCTGCTGGCCCCCGGCCTGCGTCCAACATCCATGGAGCACCAAGGCCCTCCATGCTGGATCGGAGCAGGGTCGACAGTGTCTGAGACCCCAGTCTCCATCCCTGGCAGCCATCTCAGTCCTGGGCAGGCTCTGAGTGGAGCATCCGCGCTGACCCGGCCTCTCCGTTCCTGGCCCCCGCACCTTTCACTGGGGGTCAGCTGCCCGGACAGAGGTGGGGCCAGGTCTGTCTGGGGCACACAGCTGACTGGTGCCTGCCAGGACTGACCCACGCCCCTGCCCGTGGAAGCATGACAGTGCCACCTCTCAGGGGAAGGTTATGATGGTGAATACCCCAGTTTGGATGACCTGAATTTCCGGGTGCGAGCTTCTGCTGGGTGCTCCCTTGAGGACAAGCGGCTTTTCCCTGACAGGACGGTGCTTTCCCAAAGCCTGAGAAGCCCAATACTGTGTTGCAAGACTTGCCTTAGTTTCATAGATCTGAAAATGAGTAAGAGAGCTATGAGGATAATGAGCCTATTTTGAAAAGAGGATTGAGCACAGAAAATCGGCTTGCCCTTTTTTCTAAGGATTTCCGGAGAATTTGTACAGAACTGCCTTGGAAGCAAGAATGGGGGAGAGGATTCCCCCCGCGCCTCTGCTGCCCACGTGTCCTTGACAAGACATGTGCAAGCAAGAGGCAGCACTTGGTGCTCCTGAGGGGTCAGTGACCGGGAGGACGGTGGGGTCGGCTCCATTGTGCCACAGTGACCGGGTGGGCACAGAGACTGGCCTGGCTCTCTGGGGTCAGCCTGGCAGGGATGACCAGCCCAGGCTCAGAGGGAAGCACAGGCCAGTGGCAGCCACCTCATTCACCTGCTCTGGAGTGACATTCTCCCTGGAAAAGGTGAAATTGTCAAACATAAAGATCTCTGGATTTGACACTAAAAGCACAGGCAACAAAAGAAAAAATAAACAGGTGGGACTAGATCAAACTAAAAAGCTTCTGCACAGCAAAGGAAACCATCAACACAATGAAAAGGCAACCTACTAATGGGAGAAAATATTTGCAAATCTTATATCTGATAAGGCATTAATATCGAAAATGTATAAAGAAATCATAAACTCAACAGCAGGAAAACAAACAATCCAATTAAAAATGGGCAAAGGATCTGAACAGACATTTTTCCAAAGAAGACACACAGATGGCCAACGTATACATGAAAAGATGCTCAGCATCACTAATCATCAGGAAAATGCAGATCAAAATGACAGTGAGGAGCCAGGCCTGTGGCCAAGTGGTTGGGTTCGTGCACTCTGCTTCACTGGCCCAGGGTTCACCGGTTTGGATCCTGGGTGTGGACCTACGCACAGCTCATCAAGCCGTGCTGTGGTGGCGTCCCAAACAGAAGAACTAGAATGACTTACAGCTAGGATATACAAGTGTGCACTGGGGCTTTGGGGAGAAAAAAAAAGAGGAAGATAGGCAACAGATATTAGCTCAGGGCCATTCTTCCTCACCAAAAAAAAAAAAAAATCACTTGAAATATCACCTCACACCTGTTAGAATTGCTATTATCAAAAAGACGAGAGAACAAGCATTGGCGAGGATGTGGAGAAAAGGGAACGCTCATGCCGGTGGGAATGTAAATTGGTGCAGACACTGTGGAAAACAGCATGGAAGTTCCTCAGGAAATCAAAAATACTATCTATCGTATCATATCATATCATGCTGTCATATGATCCAACAATTCTACTTCTGGGAATAAATCCAAAAGAAATGAAATCACTATCTCGAAAAGATGTCTGCACCCCCATGTTCATGGCAGCATTATTCACAATAGCCAAGATATGGAAACAGCCTAAGTCTCCGTTGATGGATGAATGGATAAAAAAGTTGTCGTATATATGTACGGTGAAATATTATTCAGCCATATAAAAAGGAAGTAAATTCTGCCATTTGTGACAATGTGGATGGACCCTGAGGGCATTATGCTAAGTGAACTAAGTCAGACAGAGAAAGACAAATACTGTATGATCTCACTTATATGTGGAATATAAAAAAAACCTGAACTCATAGAAACAGAGCAGGTTAGTGGTTGTCAGAGTGATGAGTGGGCAAAACAAGTCAAAAAAAAAATCTCTGAATCCAGTGTGCCCCCAAGGAAAAAGATGTGGGCTAATGAGTTAAAATCAGCGTCTGCTTGGACAGGCTACAGGTGGCGGCGTGATTCCTCGCCACCGAGCGAGCCTTCGCGCTGTCACCTGTGGAGAAGTTGGGGGCAGCCTGGGGAGAGCGGGAGACCCGGCCCCGCCTCCTTTACCAACACTGGTTCCGGACCCTCCAGGAGGCAGGTCCGGGGCCCGAGGCCAATGCTTCATGATATTGCCACATGGTCTTGTGGCAGACTGTGGATCCCAGGTCCTCCAGCCTGCAGTCAGCAAGCCTGAGATGGGACAACAGCAGGCAGGTGAGAGTAGACGTGTGCGGAAAGCCTGGCCCACGGGAGGCGCCACTGCGTCAGTGTTCGGCTGTCCACAGATTGAACAGTTCACATTAAATGTGACTGTGTCTAGATAAGCTAATTCAGCTCAGAGGGTAAGAGAATTGTTTTTGAGGAAGAGATCTTTAAAAAGCAGACATAACATCCCACAACTAGAAGGACCTGCAACTAAGATATACAACTGTGTACAGGGGAGGTTTGGGGAGATAAAGCAAAAAGAAAAAAAGGCAGACATAGACAGTGTGAGGGAAGTCGAGTGCTAGCTGCCTAATAACCAGACACTTTCCAACCTTGTTTTCCTGCCATTTGGGGGAACTTACCTGGTGTGCACCCCAGTTGTTACAGATGAGGAGATTCAAGCCCAGAGAGGTTAGGACTCGCCAAGCCCACGTGGCTGTCAAGTGAGAGAGCCGGGCTCTGTGCCTGGCCGTCCGCCACTGAAGCCCTGAAGGCCCAGCACAGACTATTTTTTTTTTTTTTTAAGATTTTATTTTTTCCTTTTTCTCCCCAAAGCCCCCCGGTGCATAGTTGTGTATTCTTCGTTGTGGGTTCTTCTAGTTGTGGCATGTGGGACGCTGCCTCAGCGTGGTCTGATGAGCAGTGCCATGTCCGCGCCCAGGATTCAAACTCATGAAACACTGGGCCGCCTGCAGCGGAGCGCGCGAACTTAACCACTCGGCCACGGGGCCAGCCCCCAGCACAGGCTATTTTTAAAACACATAAAAGAAAAAGAAACAAACTAGAAATTCAACCAGCCACATTATAAGAACGCATGAATTCAGCTATAAAACAAGTAAAATTCTACCCACAGGCAGGTGGAGTGCAGTGCACGGCTCTTCATTAGTCCTTAATCTGACTGCCAGGCCGCATCGGACGCCTGATTTCATCTCACAGTTGTAAATGTGTCGTTTCATGATTCTGTCCTGGACAATTCCGTCCAACCTTGAGTGACTGTGACCCACGCTTTGAGAGCATGTGCCAATGAGACTTCTGCAGATGGGGCTGTCACCACCCTTCTCCTGGGGATCATGGGTGCCCATGACATTTGACCCCACCCCCCCACGTCAGGCTTCTCCAGCCAGCCAGCACTCCCAGCCTTTCTCACCTCGGCACGGTGCACATGCTGTTCCTTGTCCCGGAACACAGTTCATCCCGACCCCCAGGAGCTCCCGGCCCACCTCCTCCACGATGTGAGAGATGGGACGCGAGCAGAGTCCCCAACGCCCTTGCACAGTTGCCCTCTTGCACTTTTGTGTTCGTGTGGGAGGCACCTGGGTAGCCTGCTGGCCCCAGAAGAATGAGAGAACCCTAGAGCCGACCTGACCTGAATCTGCAGCCCGGAGCGAAGGCTGGCAGCATCGGCCAAACCACAGCCAACCTGCAGATGCTCGAGATAGACGCAAATGCTTGGTGGTAAAGCTACTAAGTTTGGGGTTGGTTTGTTCTGTAGAATTATTGTGGGAATAGCCTGCTGGTACAGGGTCACTTCATCCCTCCACATATCCCTCGGGGACCATGTCCGAGATGACCTGAGGCCAGATCCCTCCAGGGGGGCCCCAGCAAGCACGTACCTTTGTCCTACCAACAGAACCACTTCACACACCCTGATCTGCAATTCTTTTAAAAATGCCTTTTGAGGGGCTGGCCCCGTGGCCGAGTGGTTAAGTTCACGCGCTCCGCTGCAGGCGGCCCAGTGTTTTGTCGGTTTGAATCCCGGGCGCGGACATGGCACTGCTCATCAAACCACGCTGAGGCAGCGTCCCACATGCCACAACTAGAAGGACCCACAACGAAGAATATACAAGTATGTACTGGGGGGCTTTGGGGAGAAGAAGGAAAAAAAATGCCTTTTGAGGTACAATGGGTGAATTTTATATTAGGTAAATTATACCTTGATAAAGACGGAAAGATGACAAACTGAAAAAAAAGACCCTTGATCACAACCCATTGTAAAGATACAATGTAATGATTTTTAGTAAATGTATCGAGTTGTGCAACTGTCACCACATCCCAGCTTTAGAACATCGCCATCACTCCCCAAATTCCCGTGAATTTGTAGTCAATCTTGTCTCCACCTCCAGCTCTAGGTCAGCACTGATGTGTTTTCTGTCTCTACAGATTTGCCTTTTCTGGACATTTTGTATAAATGGAATCATACAGTACGTGGTCTTTCATCTGGCTTTTTTCATTTTATAAGAATATTGAGGTCCATCCATGTTGTAGCCGGTACCAGTAGCTCACTCCTTTTTATTGCTGCGTAGTATTCCAGTGTATGACTAGACTATTTGGTATCCATTCACCAGGTGATAGACATTTGGGCTATTTACAGTTAGAGGATGTTAAGAATAACGCTGCTCTGAATATTTATGCACATATCTTTGAGTTGCCGTATATTTTATTTTTCTCAGGTAGATTCCTAGGAGTGGAATTACTGGGTCATATGGCAAGTTTATGCTTGAATTTTTAAGGAATTAACCGTTTTCCAAAATGGCTGTACCATTGCACATTCCTATCAGCAAAATATGAGGGTTCCCGTTATGCCACACCCTTGACAACACCTGGTATTGAGGGGGTCAGAAGATGCCACCCTGAAATATTTCACTGTGATGTGAGGATTGCTTTGAGCTGAAGGCTAGTGAGAAACAGTAGAGCCAGGAGGCCCTCTCTGCCCTCCGCCTTGCTGCCTCAGAGCAGGGCATGAATTTCTCTTTGTGAAGGAGTTCTCCCTCCCTCTCCCAGGCCAACGGGAGGCGACAGCTCTTATCCCTGGAGAGGGCACCAACCTGAGGCGCCCCCTCCCCTGTGCATACAAAATAAACGTTTTCTCCTGTTAATCTCTCTTTCGTCAGTTTAATTTGCAGGCCCCACACAGTAAATTAAGAGGTTAGAAGAAAAGTTTTTTTCCTCCACTGCAATATTTTGTTTTTTTAATTATAGCCATTCTATTGAGCACATAGTAATATCTCATTGTGGTTGAAATTTTCACTTGCCTAATAATTAATGATATAGAAGTCATCTTTATGCGTGTGTTAGCCATTCACGTGAATGGTCAAATGTCCATTCAAGTTTTTTGCCCACCTTTCAATTGGGTGGTTTGTTTTCTTATAATTGAGTTGTAAGAGTACTATACACATTCTGTGTAATCCTTTACCAGAAATATGATTTGCAATATTTGCTCCCAGTCTGCACCTTATCTTTTTGTTTTTTTAATGATGTCTTTTGAAGCACAAAAGTTTTTAATTTATGTATTGTTTTATGGCTCATGCTTTTGGTGTTACAGCTTTTAATAATCCTTTGCCTGACACAAAGTCACAGAGAGTTTGTCCTGTGTTTTCTTCTGGGACTTCTTTTTTCTTCTTCTTCTCCCCAAAGTCCCCCAATACATGCCCAGCTTTATGGCTCAATGGGTCAGATAACACCCAGTTCATGATGGGTCCTAGTTGCATGTCCTTCCAGTTCTTCTATGTGGGACGCCACCTCAGCACGGCTTGATGAGCGGTGCTAGGTCTGCGGCCAGGATCTGAACCAGTGAAACCCTGAGCCGCTGAAGCGGAGCACACGAACCCTATCACTCAGCCTAGCTCTCCTATTGAGGCTTCTGGCACATTTCGAGTTAATATTTATGTAAGGGTCTAAGTTTATTGTTCCCGCAGGCTGTTCAATTATTTCAGCACCTACAGTTTTCTTTGTGGGAATGTTTTTAATTACAAATTCAATTTCTTTTACATAGAGGGGCCTATTCATATTTTCTACTCTATCGATTTTGATAAATGGTATTTTTCAAAGAATTTCTCCGTTTTACCTGAGTTGCAAATTTATTGGCACAAAATTTTCACCATATTCTTTTATTATTCTTTTGATATCTTTAGGTTCTGTGGTGATAGCCTCTTTTTCATTTATGTTGGCAATTTTCTCTCTCTTTTTTCTTATTCTGCCATGCTAGGGTTTTTATCGACTTTATTGATTTTTTCCAAAGGAACAATGATTTGCTTTGTTGATTTTTTCCATTATTTGTCATGTTCTATTTCACAGATTTCTGTTCTGATGTCTATTTTTCCTTCTTTCTATTTATGTTGAATTGACTCCTTTTTTAGCTTCTTAAGGTAGAGCTTAGATCATTGATTTTAAACTTCTCTTCTTTTTCTCATATAAACATTTAAGATTAGCTGCATCCTGCAAATTTTATTATGTTGGTTTCCATAATCATTCAAATTTTAATATTTCCCAATTTCCTTTTTGATTTATTATTTGGCCCATGGATTATTTAGAAGTTTGTTGCTTAATCTCCGAAAGATTATAGATTTTTAGGATATTTTTTATTGTTGATGTCTTACTTAACTTCACTGTGTTCAGACAACATACTCTATATTATTTCAAACTTTTGAAATTTACTGAAACATTTTTTTTGTCCCAGAATATGACTTATCTCCGTGAATATACCTTGCATGCTTGAAAATAATGAGTAATATGCAGTTATTTGTTACAGTGTTCTATAGATGCCGATTAGGTCAAGTTGGGTAATAACGTTCCCCAAACTTCTATATCCCTAGTCATTATGCATGGGTGTGTACTTGCTCCATCAACTACCGAGAGAGGAGGATTTAATTCTCCTATTATGATTGTGGATTTGTCTATTTTTCCTTTGGGTTGTTGTATTAGGGCTCTCCAGAGAAACAGAACCAATAGGATATTTATAGATAAATGTATAGAAGAGGAGATTTATCATAGGAATTAGCTCATGCAGTTATGGAGGCCAAGAAGTCCCAGGATCTGCTCTCTGCAAGCCAGAGACCCAGGGGAGCTGACGGTGTAAGCCCCACTCCGAGTCCGGAGGCCCAAGAACCGATAGCTCTGATGTCCAAGTTCAGGCAAACCACTGGCCACTGACCATGAATCAGCATATAATTGCAAGCGAAGCGAACGACCAAATGCAGTGCTCAAAGTTCTGCCCCGGGAGGATTTCCCTTCACCACCGTCCTTCGGGGGTGCCCCGAGAGGGGCTGTCGTGCTGCAGCATCGTGCAGAAGCATCAGTGGGGCGGGCTCCAGTCTTCCCTTCCTCTGTCAGCCGATCTTCGGGAGCTCCCTCATGAGGCCCTAGGTGCAGGCCGGGAGAGGAAAGGCTGTGTGGCAGGAGTGGGGCCCATGGGCATTTGGGCTACTTGTTCATTTAATGTGCTTGTGGCCTCAGGGCCTGCTCTGGCCGATCGCATATATACCATGCCCATTTGATGACGGTGCCGCTCTGCATGCCCAGCATTATGGCTCAATGGGTCAGATAACACCCAGTTCATGATGGGCAGCTCAGACGGCATGGTCACTTGGTGGCCCACAGTCAAGTGTTCAGTCTCTACTACGGCCAAGAGCTGTTTCTCAAAAGGAGAGTAGCTATCTGCCAATGATGACGCAGCCTTGCTCCCAAATCCTGAAGGCCTGCGCTGTGATTCATCTAGAGGGGCTGCCGGAGGCCCCAAACAGCATCCCTGTCTGCCATGGACATCGAGCACCATTGATCTGCTGGATCACACGGCCCAGGTGGCAGAGCAGCTTGCACAGCAGACTAGACTTGCTGCAGAGCCTTCTTCTGTTCTGGGCCCCACTCGAAATGAACAGATTTCAGGGCACTCAGCAAACGGGCCAGAGTAACATACTCAAATGAGGACTATGTTGCCTCCAAAATGCAAAGAGGCCCACCATGAACGAAATGGAACAGCCCGATGTAGCCCTTGGTTTAACATGGAGGAAGGGATTCAAAGGCACAGGAGATCGAAATGTGAGAGTGGATTTGTCGGTGAAGACCCACTCAACGATACTGGGAGGTCCAGAGGACACTCCTTTCACCATGACTGTGAGAAACAAATTTGCGAGGGTGCCCCAGCATCCCTGAAGAGCTCCGTGATGGCTCTTCTCTGTAGGCCAGACCTTACATGGGAAGCACAGCTGCTCAACTGCTCAGTGCAATGGGAACGATTGGGTCCTGGGGTAGTGGGGCCACATGTGGCACTCAGCCAGGAAAGAGGCATGGGGTCTAGTTTTGCTTTATGTACTTTGAAGTTTTCTTATTAGGTGCATTCGTATTTAGGAGTGTTATGTCTTCTTGAAGGATTGATCCTTTTATCATTATAAAATGTTCCTCTTTATCTCTGGTCATATTCCTTCTCTTGAGGTCTACCTCATCAAATATAAACATAGCTTCATCACCTTTCTTAGGATTATGTTTGTATGGTGTATCTTTTTTCCATCTTTTTACTTTTAATCTCTTTTTTGTTAATTTAATATTTAGTCTATAAACCATCTTTACATTTAAGATACATCTTTTAAAAACAGCATAGATTTGGGTCTTGCTTTTGAACCTAGCCCAACAGCCTCTATCTTTTAATTGAAGTTATTAGTCCATTTACATTTAATAATAAAATGTAATAAAATAATAAAATCTGTTTATTATTTTATTCATCTCCTATTATTCTTTTGGATTAATTGAGTACTTTAGTATTCCATTTTATCTCCTCTATTGGTTTTCTAGTTACATCACTTTTTAAAGTGATTGCTCTGGATTATAATATGCATTCTTAATTTATCAGTCTTTCTTAAATTAATCTTATACCACTTTCATTACAACCTAAGAAACTTTCAGCAGTATAATTTCTTCGCCTTCCTTTATTTGTGCTGTTGTCATATATTTTACTTCTACACACGTTGTAGACTGCCTGCAATGTTATTATTTTCGCTTTGAACAATCGTCTTTCAAAGACATAAAATTTATGGAAAGAAAAAAATGTTTTCTATTTACCTACATATTTGACATTTTGGGTACTCATTGTTCCTTTATGTAGATGCAAGTTTCCAGATAGTATAATGTCCATTTCTCTGGAGGAACTTCCTTTTCCACTACTTATAGTACTGGTCTGCTGGTGACAAATTCTTTCAGTTTTTGTTTATCTAAAAATATCTTTATTTGCCTTTTTTTTTTTTAAGAATATTCTCCCTTGATAGAGAAGTCTACGTTGAAGTTTCTTCCTTTTAGCAAAGTCGAGATGTTGTTGCATTGTCTTCTGGCCTCCATTTCTTCTGGTGAGAAGTCAGCTGCCATTTTCCCCTCTTTTCAAAAACCCATTTTATTCCATCTTTTCTGCATACATTGTTGACAATTTTTATTGACCAATCTGCAACTTCACTATTCTTCTACTTTTTCCAATATAATGTTAAGGCTATTGATATATTTTTTAAATCTCAGATATTGTATTTGTCAGTTCTAAACTTTCCATTTGATTCTTTTTAAAACTTTCCATTTTTCATCTGATGTTACCTATCTCTTCACCTGTTATGTCCATCTTTTCCTGTAAATTCTCTAATACATTTATAAGTGCTATTTTAAAGTCCCTTTCTACTGTATCTGTTTTTGCATAATGGCTGTCTCCTCCCAGAGCAGTCTTTGTACTTGTCCATCCAGGCTCTGTCGTCCTCTGATTATCTGACTGTCTGGCTCTCTTATGGGCCTGCAGGCAATGGGGGTTGCTGAGGGTGTGTCTTGAAAAGAACTGGCATCAGTTCCAGAGGCTTCTGCCCCGGGTACACTCACTGAAAAGCTTCTATGCAAAGAAAGCCTTATTCCGTCAGAGCGAGAAGGGCTGCTTTTGCCAGCAATGGAGGCCCAGGCAGATTTGAAAGTTAAAATTTCTTAGCCTCATCCATGTCTTCCCAGATGTCCCCTTCTGACTCCCAAGGTCCCCCTTTCCCCCCCCCATGCATGTTGAACTCTGACATAAGTGTAATAGTTTTACGTGTCTACTTGGCTAGGAGTTACTGAATTAAACTAATGCAGGTGTTGCCGTGAAGGTATGCTGTAGATGTGGTTAACATCCACAATCAGTTGAGTTTAAATAAGGAGATACCCTTGATAATCTGAGTGGGCCACATCCAATCAGTTGAAGAGACCGTTGGTAGAAAATGTGGACCTTAAAGGTGATTCTGCTGAGAGCCCAGAAGGAGTAAAACACACAACAGAAAAAGTTACCATCTTAGAGAACACGTGTATCATCATGAACAGAACATTGGTAGAAAAGCAAGGTTAAAGGTGCTTCTGGTGACATCTCAGATGCAAATGAGGAACACGTTATTGGAAACTGGAGGAAAAGTGAACCCTGTTTTAAAGTGGCAGAAAACTTGATTGAATTGTGTTCTAATGTTGGGGGAAATGCAGAACTTGTAAGCGAAGAAATTGGATATTGGGCTGAGGAAATGTACAAGTGTAGTGTTAAAGGTGTGGGCTCATTTCTTCCTGCTGCTTACAGTAAAATGTGAGAGGAAAGATATAAATTAGGGAAGCATATGTTGAGCAAAAATGGACCATTACTTAATGATTTGGGAGGTTCCTGGCCTATCCAGATGCAAAAGATGCTAAAGTGAGTAAATGTAGCGTTGGAAAGCATGTTCTAAATAGAGGGCCAAGGGTGTGGCTGAAGAGGTTAGGTGTGTGAGTCATAAATCCACTCAGCCATCTTAGCAGAAGCCACAAGAGAGGTGGGAGTATCCAGGAAACATCTGTAGAGGACCCTCCTGTTTAGTGGACCCCTGTGACATACACAGGAGATTCACAAGGTTTTTGAGAATGTGTATCAGCAGAAACATTGCCAGCTTGGACTAAAAGGAACAGATTCAGGACAAAGTGAAAGAGGGCTGTCAGACTTCCAAAATCCTACAAGCAGGAAACGGGCTGACAGAGCTGCTCAGCTGCAAACATGTGCTATCCTTGAAGAAAAAAGAAGAACATCTCTGAGGGTGGTGCAGACGTCAGTGGCCACTGTGGGCCCAGCACCCAGCCACAGAGGATTCTTCTCAGGCCTTGAGATTTAATGGAATTTTCCCTGCTGGATTTTGAACTTACTTTGGACTGGCAACTCCTTCATTCCTTCTAATTTCTCCCTTTTGGAATGGAAATGTCTATCTTATGCTCATTCCACCACTGTATTTTGACAAACTTGTTTTTGAAATAACTTGTTTTCTAGTTTCACAGGCCCATGGATGAAGAGGAATTTTGCCTCAGGATGGATCATAGCCAGAGTCTCACCCATACCTGATTAAGATGATGAGCCTTGGGACTTTTGAACTGATAATATTTAGATGAGATTTTGGACTTACAGTTGCTACTGTAATGGTGAGATGTTTGGGGAACGTTGGATGTGGTGAATGTATTCTGCACATGGAATGAACATAGATTTTTTTTTTCTTTGCTGAAGAAGATTTGCTCTGAGCTAACATCTGTGCTGATCTTCCTCTGTTTTGTATGTGGGTCGCTGCCACAACATGGCTGCCAACGATCAGTATAGATCCGTGCTGGGGAACTGAACATGGGCTGCTGAAGCGGAGTGTACCAAACTTAACCACTAGGCCACTATGTCCTGAGATGGACATAGGTTTTGAGGGACCAAAGGGTGGACTGTGGGTTTAATGGTGGATCCCCAAAAGGTATGCCCACCCAGAACCTGTGAATGTGAACTTATTTGGGAAGAGGGTCTTTGCAGATGTAATTAAGTTGAGGATCTCAAGATGATGTCATCCTGCATTAAGGTGGGCCCTAAATCCTACAACAACAGTCCTTATAATGGAAAGAAAGGGGGGAATACACAGATGGAAATGATACTGAGCAATGGGCCCCTCTGCTTACTGCCATGTGAGCCAATTCACCACAGTGAGTTAGGCATCAGAAAGGGAGTTTTAATTCGATTAGCCGGCATGATCAGGAAGATGGCAGACTAACGTCTCAGAAAAACCATCTCCAAGGATTCCAGAATCTTGAGGCAGTTGTATGGGGAAAGTGGACCGTGAGGAGGGGGTTTAGGAATGTGAGCCTTCAGGCAGGATGGACTCCAGGGTCTTCCATTGTTCTTTTCTTCTGTCAGTGATGATGAATTTCTTGTAGGTGTGTTTCCCGCCTGTGGTCAGCCTGTTCCTGGAGAGAAACTCACAGAATAAAGCTTTAATTTATCAAGCTATAGGGGAGTACATACATAAGCAGAGGCCGTAAATCATGAGAAAGTGAATCTTTAGAGTCCGTGCAGAGCAGCGAGTAGCCACACAGAGGAGGGGCTGGGCCATTTAGAGTAACAAGATGGCCACACTCATGTTCACTTACAAAAAGGCGATGTGATGGTGGAGGCAGAGAGCGGAGTGATGCGTCTGCAAGCCCAGGAATGCCAAGGATTGCCAGAAGCTAGGAGGAAGTCCTGGAACATATTATCTCTCAGGACCTCCAGAAGGAACCAACCCTGCTGACTCCTTGATTTTGGACTTCTGGCTCCAGGACTGTGAAAGAATACATTTCTGTTGTTTTCAGCCCCAGTCCGTGGTACTTTGTCACAGCAGCCCTGGGAACTGACACATTAGGAGGCTCACGGAGTTAAGCACTGACTTTGTGCTTCAGCCCTGGTGCCATCACAACAGGGTGAAGGATTCCTTCCAAGTGGCGTGTGGCTCCTGTCCTCCACTCGTGTTCTCCCTGCCTGTTCATGCTCTCTGGAGTCATCATGATAAGCCAGGCGGCCATGGCCTGGAGAATCAATTCTGTCACCCAGCAACCAAGTACCCAGCACTTGATTTCCAGGTCCATGCCTTCCACATGCCCTTCGTCCCACGTCCCACCACAGCCAGGGATGACCTGTTTTCCATTTCCTGCTGGGAAGGAGGCTAGCCACGGATTCTCCATGTAGGTGAGCAGCCTAGGATCCGAACCCCATTTGAACTTCTGTTTCCTGTTTCCTGGGGCTGGTTCTGGTATCTTTCCCAGCAGGAAACAGCACATTCAGATTAGGCCATCTGAGGGAAGTCTAATGAAAGGATTATTTACAAAGGTGCCGGCAGTGTGGGAGGCCCACAAGTGTTAATTTCAGAATGATGATATAAGACAAAGTACACATGAAAACTGGAGAGACTGTGCTGGGTGCCAGTTATGTGACAGTTACTGACTCAGTGTCAGAGGCAGCCCCCCTGGAAGCACGGCTTTGTGCACGAATTACAGACTAGTGCACGTTTGTGCTTAGGTTTCAGGGACTGAGACCGGAATACAGAATCAGCCCCCAGCCGCCCTGCACACTCCCTGACTCAGTGGGCACCCGCTGTCCCCCAGTGACCCTGGCCCCTTCTGTCCTCGCACACTAGCTCATTTCTACCTCAGGGCCAGTACTCCTGGCAGCTCTTGGGCCCTGGACCTTCAAAGGGCTTCCTGTAAATGCACAGCAACAAGGTCACCTGCTCAGAGACCCCTACCCGACCACCCCAGCTGAAGCCATCCCATGATCACCCACTGCCCATGATCCCCTCTGTGTGCTCTCATGTGCTGGATGCTGTGGATTTATTCACCTGGTTACTGAGTCCTTGATGGTCTCCTGTCACTGGATGAGAGGTCCCTGCCCTCACGGAGCTGACGTTCCTGATCCGTGTGGGCACTCAGGGGCACCCAGGGATGCCCTGTCGGCCTCACCGCTCCCTTTCCACTCACATTTGGCGTCCGTTCCAGCCTGAGTCCCTCCCAGACCCCTGGAACTTCACAGTCGACTGTAGTGGGGTGCAACCTGGTTTGCTCCAAGCCGAGGCAGCTGCCTGCCTTTTCTCTGTCTCCTGCGCACACTGTGCTCCCCTCACTTCAGCCTGCCCTGGCTCACACCTTGCCTCTGCGCCTTCTTTCAACAGCGTTCCTGCGTTCATTCACTCCTGCACCTGATGAGTTCCTCCGGAGTACCTCCTCTGTGCAGGCGCGCTGCTAGGAACCTTCGACGTCCCACCGGCAGAGCAAATTGCAAGAGGGAGCCAAGTATGGAGAGCTGGGAGCTCAGTGGAGGGAGGTCGAGCGCAGTCTCGGCGCCTGGGGACGGGGAACTTCCGCGAAGTTTAACTGGAGACCGGATGCGCGCGTCACCCAGGCAGGGAGATCTGCGGTAGACGTCAGTGGGGCTAACCTAGGTTATGCTGCGGGAAAAATAGCCCCAAATCTCAATGGCTTACCGCAGTGGCTGTTTCTCCCTTGCTCTACATGTCCACGGCTAGTAGGCAGATGGTCCCCAAGTGATGGCGGCTTCCTCTTAGCCAAGGGGGTATGTCTGGCCAGTCGGACACTGGTCCCTAGAGTGGCCCATAAATGACACAGGTCACCTCTGCTAACATTTCATTGGTCAAGCAGGTCCAAGGGGCCATATTGAATTTCAAAAGCTGGGTGGGGGACGAGTGTAGCCCTACCATGGCCGAAGGAGACAGGAAGTGGAACTGCCAAGACTAAGTACCACAACGCGGGTGCGGGTGGGGGCGAGCCAGATGAGGGGCTTCGAGGGCAGGGCAGAGCCAGCGCGGCTGAAGGATGTGCGCGGAGGGAGGGGCGGCGGCGGCGGCAGACACCCGCAGGGCCTGGGGACCGTGCATAGCCCGCCAGTCAGGGGGGCGTCGGCTCTCTTCGTGGGGCAGCAGAAAACCCTTCCAAGACTTGATGCAGGAGGAAGGAATGGCCGGGTGTGTGGCCTGGCTAGAGGGCAGAACCTAAGGAGACAGGCTGCCAAAAGCCAAAGTAAAATGATTCTTCAGTGACAAGTGTCAGGCGCAGAGAGCTAGGTGATATTGAAAGAGCCTCTCCTGGGGCGTTAGCTGAGCTCAGCGCTTGACGCGCGTGGTCTCCCCTGGCCGTGAGAGCTGGGGTGGAGGCGCACCGAGGTCAAGACGCGCCTGACGCCCCCGAATACTCCGCGAAGACGGTGGAGAGCCCAGCGGTCAGAGGCAAGGCCTCTGTCGGATCTAGGCAAGGCCAGGGAACCCAGGGCGAGTCGGGCACACGGTCCTCGGAAGGGATCGGACCTGCTCCAGGGGCTGCTGGACCAGGGCCCGGGCGGCTGAGCTGGGAGGGGAACCTGGGACCGAGCTAAGGCCACCCCGAGGGCGCGGGATCGCGCGCTCAGGGCCTTGGCGACCCCGGGCGCGCCCCTGGGCGTGTGCGCGTGCGCTCGCCACCGGGCTCTGGGCTGCCGCGTTGGGAGGGGCTCGCACCAGGCCCCGCCCCCTCCTCCCCCGCCCCCTCCCACCCTCTTCCCCAGGCGCAGCCTCGCGCGCCGCCTGCAGCCTGAGGGCGGGATCGGAACCGGGGCCGGGACCGTGAGGTTGCGCGTCCTGACCCCGACCGGGCCTCGGGCCCAGGGCAGCCGCCTCCCGCCGCCCCATCCCAGGCCCCGCGCGGCCTCGCGAAGCGCAGAGCCGCAGGATGAAGTTTGAGGCTCCCTAGGTCCGGCAGCGGCGATCCGCAGGCTATTTCACGAAGTCAGCGAGGGCGGGGAGGCCCAAGGGGACCCCCGAGTCCCCGCCGACGTGCCGGGCGGAGCTGTCCCCGTCCCTGGGAGCCCCTCCTTCGTTCTCTTCCTTGCTGCCCAGTCGGTGTCGCGGCCCCAGTGTCCGCGCGGACCCCGCCCCTCCGGAGGTGGGCGGTGGGTACCCGGCACTGCAGCCAGCCGCCCCGGCCCCGCCCCCGGCGCCTGCTCCGCCCCGCCTCCTTCCCGCCGGCCCCGCCCAGGCCCCGCCTCCGCGCGCTCGCAGTCCCGGGAGCCCGCCCGACATCAGGACCCGCGAGCGCCAAGGCTGGGGCGCACGGCGGGCGCTGCCAGCCGCTCCCGCTCCGGCTCCCGGCCCGGCGAGCGGGCCATGCACCCGGCTCCAGCTGCGGCGCGCACCCAGGCCCGGCGATGAGGAGCGGCGCCGAGCGCAGGGGCAGCAGCGCCGCGGCGCCCCCCGGCTCGCCGCCCCCCGGCCGCGCGCGCCCCACCGGCCCCGACGCGACCCCCACCCCGCCCGCGCCCCCCAGCGGCCAGCCCCGGGCCCGGGACTCGGGCGATGCCCGCGCGCCGCCGCGCCCCCTGTTTGCGTGGAGCAAGTGGAAGAAGAGGATGGGCTCGTCCATGTCGGCGGCCACGGCGCGGAGGCCGGTGTTTGACGACAAGGAGGACGGTGAGTGCGGCCGCACGGCGGGGACTCCGGGCCGCTCCCGGGGACAGCGTGCACACGCGCGACCGGGGGACCCCACGCCCTCTCGCAGGGCGGCTGCGGCGGTAGGATTTCCTCGCGTCCGGACACCGTGGTCGCCTGGGTGGGAAGGCGTCCCGGGGCGTTTCGGTTTCCGAGGAAACTCGCGAACCGTGGCTGCGGTGCCCACGCGCGTCCGGGGCTCCCGCCTGGGTCCTCCGTGTCCCCCGGCGGCGTGTCTGTCGCCCGGGTAGCTCGGGGCTTAGCGCCACGGCGCCTGCTGCGGTGAAGGTTGTGGGTTTTTATTTTCCTTTTAGGGGCGGTGTGCGGGCTCAGTTGTCACTCTACACGTGTGGTGTGCCGAGTTTGCGAAGCGAGATGCCTGCCCCACAGGTGGCGCCCGGGGCCCTGCCCTCCGGGCTCTCTGGCTCCCAAGTGATGGTGTCGCGTGGCGCCAAGCCCGACCTTTACACTCAGATGTGCGCAGAGATGGCCTTGCCTGTGTGCAAAGATCTGCTCTTTAGGGAACAAGTTTGATCTTAGGTCCCCCTGCAAGAAAAGCTGCCCACCTGGAGCACAGGTGTCCCTTGGGTGGCCACGCAGAGGTCGGCTCGGTGGAAAGCAGGTGACAGGCAGCAGGCCCTGCAGGCACACCTCCTGGGGCCCTGGTGGGCCCCAGGACCATTGACTTAGCACCCACAGGGAACGTGGCTGTGCAGTGTCCACCCCTGGGGCACTGTGATACATTCACATGAAACATGCAGCTCTTTTCTACAGATGTCACGCAGATCATTTAAATGGTACAGTGATGACACATTGATGCTTTTTGACATTTTCTTAAAATAGTTGAAATATGCATTTTTCGTTTGTAGGCAGCCTGCAGAGGTATGGTGGATCTTTGATAATTTTAGAGCACAGCTCAGCTCAAGAGCCCAAGCTATTTCTCCCTGATAAATAATTTAAGCATTATAGGAAATTACAATAATACAACCTCAGGCCAGTGTTGTGAACATGCAGGCCATGTGCCGGCAGTTGTCAGAGAGAGTGATGGGGAGCCTGCCCATGCGCTGCCCGGGGCTGCTGGACTCGGCTGAGCCTGGTCACCTCAGCAGGGGAGGGGTATTCAGGGCCAGCCACACCCACACGGTGTGTTCTGGGCCTGCCGGTCATTTTGTTCTGAACTTTGAGACAGCAGAACTCACTGCTGGGAGTGTTTCATTCGTCACATGTTTTGTTTTTAACATAAATATTCAAAGTAAGGAAAGCCCAGAGTGAATTGGGAACTGATCAGGAGGCAGATTTGCATCTAGCTTCTGGCTGCACGATGAGAAATACATCTGGTTTCAGCACTTGCTGGTGTCAGCCCAGGGCTGGCCGCTCTTGAGTGTCTTAGCGTTGTGCTCTCCAAGGCAGCGCCTGCAGTGATAGGGGAATTGGTGCACAGAGGCTGCCTTCAGCTTTTTAAGGTAGAGGTTTTCTACTTATTCTTAGTGTATGTCTCAGAATTCAACTGTCATTAAAAAGACAAAAAGAACACAGGGTCTGTTTATGATGTTTGCAATCTGATTTGAGTCATTTTGCTCGTCCCCCCGCCCCCTCATTTGCCTGTATAGTAGGTTGGCAGAGGTACCAGCTGTTCTGGGCTTCTTGTTGTTAGTGCCCTGGAGTGGATTCCGACTCCTAGTGCCCCTGTGGACGGCAGAGCGGAACCCTACCTGGTCTTTTTGCGCCATCTTCTCACTTTCTGGTGCTCTATCAGACAACGCGCTGCTGCTCTTCACAGGCTTTTCACAGCTGATTCTTTTGGAAGTGGGTGGCCAGGTCCTTCTTCCTAGTCTTTCTTAGTCTGGAAGCTCTGCTGAAACCTGTCCACCATGGGACTCCCTGCTGGTATTTGAAATACTGGTGACACAGCTTTCAGCATCACAGCCATGTGCAGCCACCACAGTATGACAACTGACAGATGGGTGGTGTGGTTCCCTGAGGCGGACAGAGACTGAGGCCATGGTGGTGGGAGTGCTGAGTCTTAACCACTTGGGCTTGTGGGGGATGGGTAACTGACTTTGGCTACACGTGCTCTTTAGGGTGTGTGTCACTTGCTCGTGACTGGACATGGTGGCCGCATCCCCAAACTGAACATGTGACCGTGACTTACCCGGGCTTCACCTGGTGAGATCAGGAGGCCAAGCCTGGCCCTGGGCCTGATGACTGAGGACCTTATGTGGGTGGGCGGCCACTTGGCTCTGCTTTGATTCCGCGTTTGCGTGTCATGCATGGTCAGGGCACACATGGCTGGAGAGTCACAGCACATGTTTGCAGAGAGAACACTGCGCAGCTCTGGTGTGAAGGCCACGGGGTTCATTTAGACGGAAGGAATGGGGTTTGGAAAGGAGGAAGGAGAGTGTCTCCAGAGGGGGGCCATGGCCCCAACCCCACCTCTTTCCAGGCTAGGGGGTGCGGTCATCCCTGCCACCTTCCAGACAGGGGTCCCATCCCTGTCTGGGCACGCTGCAGAGCGGGCTGAAAGAGGCAACGCTGCAGTGCTGGTGACTTGCATTGACTGGGGCTTCACGGTTGCTATGGCAATGTGAGACCTTCTGATGAATTTTTTAGATTAAAATACCCAATTAGTGTATCAAATTTGGTAGGCAGAGAAAAAGAAAAAAGAAAATAAGAGGGAAATTTAACAGTGCCAGGTAAATTTCAACTAAACAGCACAGTTGTGACATGGAAGATCTTAAACATCCTCTGTCCCTATTGGTCCTCTGGAATCTGGAGCCACTGTCCTCCTTTGGCAGGTGCTGGGTGCGTGTCCAGAATTCTCTGTGTCTCTTCCTCACATAGAACCAAGGGGCAGCTTCTCCTCTTCCCTTGACCCCACACATCCTCTCGTTCTAGCCCCTTTCTGACTTTCCAGAGTGGTTGATTTCAGGGATTGAACTTGCTAGGGAACCTTCATTTCTTCTGCTGCTCTGCCCCAGAGCTGCAGAGTGTTGGGCAAGCCCTTCATTTCTCTGTCTTGGCACGCCGCGCCCTGTGAAATCAGGAGGCTGGGTGGTACTGAGAGGGGGTTCCAGCACCTTCCTGCTGAGCAGCTTGGTAACCTGGCGGGGCACCCGCCCATCTCAGTCAATCATGGCTTGTTCAAACCTAATGTGGCATTAGCTTACTTGTAGGGAGTGGCTAACCACTGAGGAGCTTTGCCTTGCCCAGAGAAACCTGGAGCTCGGGGAGGCCCTGTAGAATGCCTGGCCATGTGCTCTTGGGTGGTGGGTACAAAGGTGAGACAGCAGGCTGCCAGGTCCTAAGTCATCTTTTTTAAAGTAAAAAAAAGTTTGTTTTTTCCTAATTATAGAACCATTAAAATGTATAAATTTGTAAAAATTTTATACTTTCCTAAAATTGTCCTAAGTGGGAAAACCAAGACATCTGTAACTTTAGCACCAAGAGATCTCTGCAGTGAATGCTCCTGTGTGCATCTTCCCCAGCCTTTTTCTAGGAATGTGCTCACACCTACAGCCATATAGAAACACACTTTTTTCTTTGATACAGAAATGGGATCATACTCTATATATGATTTTGTCCTAACCTGCTTTTTCACTTAGCAGTGTGTCGCAAACGCCTCATAAACCTACAGCATCATTTGTTGGCTAAATTTGCAAGAGCACTTCTCAACCCTGGCTGTGAACTAGACTCAGTGGGTGCTCTTGTACACGACGAATGCCTGGGCCCCGCCCCCAGAAATTTGGGTTGAATTTGTTGGGATAGGGTCAGTGTGGGGGAGTGGGGCTCAGACACCAGCTGGTAAACAGTTTAGCAATGAACATCTTTGTATATTCGTCTTTGTGCACTTGGCATTATTTCCTTAGGATAAATTCCTAGGAATGACATTTCCCAGTTGAAGGAGTGCCCGTGTAAAGTAGCTTGATACATCTGGCCAGCTCTCTAGACAGGAGTGGTCTCTCCATGAGCCAGCTGCTGTCCTGGGTGCTTATTATATGGTGGTGACCAGTAGATGTGGCTGCTGCAAGTGTGGGGTAACTGACAGAGGGCAAAGCAGGGAGACGACAGTTGACAAGGAAACATGAGTAAGTAAACTGAAGGACAGGAGTGGCTGGAGGAGAGGCAGCAGGGGAGACCTGCCCTCAGCGGAGCGGGCCAGGGAGGGAGGGCCACTGTTGCCTTGCTCGAGGAGGCACGGAAGTCCTTTCCCTGAACTCTCACCAACTCTGGGTGTTCGTGATATTTTTATTTTTTGACAAGCTAAAAGATAAAAAGACGTGTCAACGCTCTGAGTTTCTTTGGTTACCACTGAGATTGGCAGTCTTTCCACTTTTCACGTTTGGGGCGTGTGTATTCTCCTTTTTGTGGACCGCTGGCGCCTACCCCCAACCTGCACTTCCTGTTGGGATGTTTGCAGTCCTTCTCTTTCCGCCGTTCCGTGTATGTAGAGGCTTGCTGTTGAACACTCCCCCACTTGCGTTTGCCATCTATCTTGTAATGTTGCTAGATTTTTTTTCGTACAGGTGTGTTTAATTTTTCTGCAGTCAGATTCATCGATATCATTTCACATTCATCGATATCAGCCTTGATGTCATGTTACGAAAGTCCTTTTCCAGGCACCGTTAACAATTTAGTTTCTAATCCTGCATCTGCACTTTCTTCTAGTACTTCTGTGGTTTCACTTTTTATATTGAAAATTCGGATCCATTTGGAATAACATTTGACATGGAATGAGAAGGTTTTCCTCCTGCAAGTCCTGGCTTGCTTAATTGAGTGCATTTAAGCTGTGTTCTTTCTTGTGTATTGATTGCCTGTTTTGTTGAACTGGGAATAGGATCTTTGTACCCATCGTGTTTCACACTGGTTAGTGCTGGTGCGAAGGAAAACTTTCCTTTTTATAATATTCATCCTGGAGATGGCCGCTCTGCTGAGACGCCTCTTGGTTCTCATAGTTTTCGAGTTGCTTTCCTTGGGCTTTCTGGGGGCTCAGTCATGTCACCTGCAAAGGATGCCTTGTTGGTTCCTTTACTGTGCTCATGCTCCACATTTTCATCACTGTGTTACCCAGAGCTGGCAGGGCAGAGCAGGGCGGTGGTGCACGTGCGTGGTGCCCGTCAGGCTGATGGGGCCGTGGTTCCGGGTGTCAGTCCATCCCTGTTTACTGAGAGCCTTTCTCCAGCGAGCCAGGGACTTGAGTTTTAATAGGTGCCTTTTTCCTTCCCTCTGACCCTGGGAAAAGGGAGTGGCGGGGGTGGGGCAGTGGCTCTCTGTGTGACCCAGACTTGGGCTGATGGCAACTCACACACCCTTCCCCACCATAAGGGGCCTTGGCGGCCAAAAGCCTGGTGGCTACAGACCGTGGGGTCCTTTACCAGCTGGTAGAAATGGGGCAGAGGCACCTGGTATGGGTGTGGGGGTTGGGTTCAAGCTGGGGAGGAGGGTGTGTCGTCCCAGCCCACCCTGCATGTTCTCTCCTGGGTTCCGCGTTCCTGGGCGCAGTGCTGGTGTCCCAGTGGAACCATCGGGCAGCCAGGAGCTTGATGCGTTTGTCTCCCTATGGCTGGCAAGGCTGGTCTAGCATGGACTTGGGACCTACTGTCATACTTCTTTATGTAACAAATGTCAGCTCTGCGTGTCTATCCATCTGGTTGTGCGTTTTAAAATGCTAAAAATAAGCCGATTTTCTTTTAAAAATTTAACCACCCGGCTTTCCAGTTGAGAAGTAAAGCAAGAATGCAGTGGAGGTAATTTTGGTTCAGGGCTTCTCTCTGAGGATGCAGCCTGTGGAGGCTCTGAGATGGTCTGAGGGAGGCAAAGCCATGGGAAAGCACCTATTCGGGACAGGGTCAGGACAGCCTGGAGCAGGTTCTCCACTGTCATGGGCTCCCAGTCCCTTGGGGACCTTGTGAAAATGCAGATTCTGATTCAGCAGATCTGGGGTGGGGCCTGAGGGTGTCTGCATTTCCAACTGGCTCCCAGGTGCTGCCAACCCTGCTGGTCCGCAGACACACTTTGAGTAGGGAGGGCTTGGGCGTATACAGAGGTGGAGTGGTGAAGGCAGAGACCCATGGGGCTGGGTCACTTGGCACCAGTCCCTGAGGTGGGAAGAGCAGCGACGGTGCTGGCCACCCTGACGCTCCTGGGACAGTGGGCGCTGCATGGGAGAGTTCTTCCATCCTTTGGAGACGTGCTGGCTCCTGTTACACAGTTGCCAGTTATTAGAGCGGCGCCAGCGCTGCAGTGGGGTAGTGTATCTCCGTTAGTCTTGCTTTTGTTTCTCTATTGTTCCTCACAGTCTTTTCCCCGGCATAGCCCTTTGCATATGTAACCAAAACGTAACTAGCATTTTGTATCCTGTGTTTTCAGCCAGCGCTACAGCCTGAACCCCTTCCTTTATTGAAAGCTGGGACCTGGCATCTTTCCCCTCATTCCCACCGTGGCTGGATGCTGAGGGGTGCGTAGACGCTCCCCCTTCTGGTGTTGGGATCCTTTTGTCCCAGAGCAGGCAGCAGGATGTGCGCCTTCCCACCGGCCTGCACCGGGAGTGTCGCAGGTCCAGCCCTCACACCATGGGACTCACTGTGGAGTGCTCATGGGGCTCTCTGCCATGCCAGGTGGAACCCTCTTGGGAGGCCCCAGGCCAGCCCTTCCGGCCTCTCTTGAGCCCATTGGTTCTTATGTTAACAGCCGGTGCCCTGTGGCCCTGGTCCTGGTTTTGTTGTTAGTAGGAAGCTCAGAGCCGAATTGGGCATTCACCTTAGTTAGGGACCTGGCCTTCTACCTGGTGTCATTTTTCCTTCCCATTCAGATTCCTCCTCCTCACTCAAAAAATATATTGGGGGGCTGGCCCGGTGGCGTAGTGGTTAAGTTCACGTGCTCTCCTTTGGTGGCCCAGGGTTTGTGGGTTCGGATCCTGGGCGTGGACCTACACCACTCATCAAGCCATGCTCTGGCAGTGTCCCATATACAAAGTAGAGGAAGACTGGCACAGATGTTAGCTCAGGGCCAATCTTCCTCACCAAAAAAAAAGTTGAACTATGTGTTTCTTCCTACCTGCCTTGCTCCACTATCTATGTAAAGCTATAGATAAAAATAAAGCTTTGGTAACCACTCTGTCTACTGGCTAATATTCCAACAAACAGCTAGAGTTTGCTCCCCAGCCATTTCTCGTGGGCCTGGTACACGGGCCTTCTCCAGCCCTGCTCACTATCCATTAGGTGGGGTCAACGTGTTGTCCCTGTGTTGGCATCTTGTGCCCAGAGCTTCTCTCGGCATGCATCCTTCCCGCCCGGGTGTGGGCACACACTGGTGCTGGCGCCCTGGAGGACATACTGGGCTCCTCTCTCCTCCCCAAACACCAGCCAGGTCCAACGGGCTGAATGATTTTAACGACCAAAATTTGAGATAATTTGGGAGAATAATTAATGAAATTGTTATTTAAAAAAACTGGGATGCCCGCTTCATCAAAAAATGTTTTTTTCATTGGCTTGAAATCTATGATTTAAAAACCAAGGCAGCTGAGTGAGATCGGTGTGGCTGAGAGTGGAGGGCGGACCTGGGGGCTGGCCCTGGCCTGGCTCCATCCAGCTGTGAGACGGGTCACTGCCCCCCATCCTCTGTCTCTGCAAATGTGACACGGGCCCACAGATGGTCTCTGACGTGCTGCCAGCCCAGACACAGGCCTGTGTCGATCGTGAGAAAACCCTGCTCGATGTTATTTAAGTTCTGAAGCCAAGGAGATGGTGTGGGTGGGAGTCAGTGTCGCCCCCAATTTATTAAAAATAGGAGCTGAGCACATCGATTTCTCTAAGAGTCGACTTCAGGAAGGCCTCTTTGCTTTCGGAATTCACATCATGACTCTTCCTGCTTCACAAGCACAAAGTGGAACTTGTCACAACAGCGAGAAGTGGATGACTTTGTGTCTGTGGCTTCTCTGTGGGTTTATTGGTCACGGCCCCGTGTCGGCCTTGTCGAGCGTGCCCGTGGCACCGTGCGGGTGAGGAGGGTCTGCCGTGGTGTTCGATGCCTCCTTCTCCAGGCCCTCGGCCCTCCCTGTGTCATGCTGCTCTGCGTCCTCCCTGTCAGCGTCCCACTTCTGACTCAGAGCCACCATTCCCGCAGCACTTGGGCCCTGGGAGTAGGGAACGGGGTCTTGGCACCGTGTCTGTCACACTGGGCACTGTTCATGCCCGTGAGGCCCACTGTTAGTTATTGCTGGTAATAAACTGCCCCAAAACTTAGTGACTTAATAAGAATTTTTATTATTTTTCATGATTCTGTGGGCTGGGAATTTGGACAGGGCCCAGTGGGGACGGGTCTTTCTGCTCCATGTGACGTCTGTGGAGCCAGAACGTCCACAGTGGCTTTCTCGCTCATGTACGTGGTGCCTCATTCTCAGCCAAAATGGCTCATAGTGTTGGAGGCTGGTGGAAGATTTTCCATGAGTTGTGTCCCTGGGGGTCTCCATGCCCACTGTTGTCTGATGTGTTAGTTGTCTATTATTACTTCACAAATTACCTTAACACTTAGTGGCTTAAAACAATAAACGTCACCTCATAGTTTCTGGGAGTTGGCAATTCAGTAGTGGCTCATCTGGGGGGGTTCTGCCTCAGGGTCCCTCAGGAGGCTGCAGGGTGGATGTCATTGGGGCTGCATCGTGTGAAGGCTGGACTGGGGCGGGAAGGTCTGCTCCCAGGCTGTCTCCCCCGCACGGCTCTTGGCTGGAGGCCTAGGTTCCTCACACTTGAGCCTCTCCATCAGGCTCTTGAGTGATCTCACAGCATGGCGGCTGGCGCCCCTGAGCCAAGAGGGCGGAGGAAGCCATAGTGAGTTTAAGGACCCAGCCTCTGAAGTCACACTCTGTCACTTCCACTGTATTCTGTTCACTAGAAGGAAGTCAGTGTGTCCAGCCCACCCTCGAGTTGGGGAGTTAGGTTTGCCCTTGGAAGGGAGCGTCAGAGAGCCTGTGGGTGTATTTAGAGAGCACAGTGGTCCTCTGAAGTCTCGGGGCTTCTCCCGCTCCGTGCTCTCTGCAGCAGGAGAACAGAGCTTCCTGAAGGTACGCAGGGCTCCCCAGGGTGCAAGAGCAGACGACACCAGGCCTTCTCGAGGCTCGAGCCCAGGCTGGTACAGTGTCACCTGTGCCGCATTCCACTGGTGGAGCAATTGCAGGTCCAGTTGGGTTCAAGAGGACGAAGTGCTCATGGTGACGTCTGCATCTTGGGGCTCTTGGGGCCGCTATCGGCCGGCAGGGCTAGCTGTCAGGAAGAGCTGGACGTGGGGCAGGGAGGAGAGGGACGAGCTGGAAGCCACTCGCATCTTGGCCTGTTTCTCAGCCTGTCTGACCGCAGTGACTTCAGAGAACGGTTCCGTGCCTCGTGCCCACCTTCCCGGTGTTGCACAAATTCTTTCTTGGGGGCCATGCAGGATGTCAGTTTAGCCAAGCAGACCCAGCACCAACCAGCACACCGAGGTTGCTATTTCAGAGCCCCCAGAACATGGGGAGACACAAAGCATCTTCTGTGCATTGAAACTTGAGGATCCTGGAGGGAAGTGCTGCTTGTAATGTGAAACAAACCTGAAGTCTGAGCGGAAGTCAGCACCTTCCCAAGTGTGAAGGGGAAAGTCTGAGAAGCCAGGAGGCTGTGCACCTGCCGCTGGCTGTCAGCCGGCTCCGGCACTCTCATCATGTCCCCCCGATTCTTCAGACCTTGCTGGGGAGTCCCAGAGATCCTGGTTTCGGTTTCCTGTGCTGCTGCTGTGGGACCCCCCTGTGGCTGTCCCAGGTCTTGTTTGTTGGTGTCGCCCCCAATGTTTTCCTCAATATCAAGGTCATCTTGTGTTTCTGAAATCATATTTTAGCTGCCCATGTAGAATGGATCATTTGTAAAGGTAGTACATGACTCAGAGAGGGGGCAAAATGAGAAAGAAAAAGAGAGAGGAAGGAAGATGCAAAGACAAGTGGGAGGTAGGAAACCACGTACTGCAGAAACAGCTGGACCCATCCCTGGGGTGTGACCTGCTCCTGTTGGACCCCGTCTGCAGTGCGTGACCTGCTCGTGCTGGGCCCTGTACCCCGTGTGTAGTCTGCTCGTGCCGGGCTGGCCGGGCTGGCCAGGCTCCACAGCTGGGCAGGTCAACTGCATCTGGCAGTTGGAAGACCTTGACTGGGCGGGGGGGGGGGGGGGGGGGGGGGGGGGGGGGGGGCGGGGGGGGGGGGGGGGGGGGGGGGGGGGGGGGGGGGGGGGGGGCGCGTCCATCAGATCTGTGGGGCACTGCAGGCAGCGGGAGCCGAGACAGAGGAGTGGGTGTGGCGGGCTGTCCAGGCATATGGGGGCCATGGCTGGAAGGGAGACCCCAAGGCGCTTTTCTCCCTCGTGGCTCTTGCAGAGGGTGCTGTGTGAAGCTCAGACTCAGGCGGCAGAATCCTCAGTCATAGGATCCTGATGCCCTTCCCCGGAGCCCACAGCAGTCAGAACGTGCAGAAAATAAGGGGCTCACTTGATGATGAGCCCCCGAGTCCCCAAAGCTGGGCATGGTACCAACAATGCAGGCACCTGGGAAACTTGAAACATTTAAGAGGAATTAGGTGGTAGAGGAGAGAAAATTCTGGATGGACACCATTCCTGGACCTTTGCCCCCCCGCAAGGCAGTGCCGGCACCTCCTGGCCCAGGCTGCCCCTGGCCCCCATCTCCTCCCCTTAGCCTCCCCACTGGCCCTGGAGTCCCTTTCTAGGGTCATCAGAGAGAGCACAAGCCTGCAGTTCCGTCATCGCTACGGTGACCGCACATCCCCGGTTGCCCGACATCCCGATCACGCCTGTTGCCTGGGCATGATTATTAATAGCGTCCCCTTTCTCTCTTAGACGTGTCCTGGTTTGGATGATAGATTGTATGGCTGCCCATCTAGCCACCAGACACCGTTGCCAGAATGATCTGGCTTTTTCCTTTTAGCTTTGTATTATATAACAAAAAGTGACAAGAAAAAGTATTAAGAAATTCCAATGTTTTATGTAATCCCAGCACCAATCTAACAACTGTTTGCAGTTTCTCGCATCACCTTCCAATCCATACCTGAATACATACAACATGTATTTACCTTTGAAAAACTTTTTCCTGATAAACTTATTTAGAGTGTTTTAGATTTACAAAGATGTTGTGAGGTATTACAGAGAGTTCTCGTGTATCCACACCTATTTCTCCCGAGGGTGACATCTTACGATAGTCTGGTGCATTTGTCATAACGAGGGAACCGATATGGATACGTTACTGTATTGGTCAGGCTTCTCCTGAGAAACAGACCAATGGAACAAATATATGTAAAAAAGGAAATTTATTAAGAGGATTGACTCACGTGATTATGGAGGTGAGAGTCCCAGGATCTGCCGTCTGCAAGCTGGAGCCCCAGGACATCCACGGGTGTAACTCAGTCTGAGTCTGAAGGCCTGAGAGCCGGGCAGCCGACATCTGAGGGCTGGAGAAGATGGGATGAGATGTCCCAGCTGAAGCGTCGAGGCAGGAAAAAAGGTGGATTCCTCCTTCCTCACCTTTTCTTCTTCTCAGGACCTTCAGTGGATTGGACGAGGCCCGCCCACGGTGGGGAGGACAATGCACTTTACCGAGTCCACAGATTCAAGTGTTAATCTCAGCCAGAAACTCCCCCACAGACATGTCCAGATTAACGTTTAACCAAATATCCGGCCCCATGGCCAGTCAGGTTGACACATTAAGTTAGCCAGCACCATTCTCAGTAACTGAAGTCCGTGGTGTATTCAGATTTCCTGTGTTTTTAACCTTAATATCCTTTTTCTGTTCTAGGAGCCCATCCAGGACCCCACATTGCTTTCAGTTGTTTCTCTTTCGGCTGCTGTGGGCTGTGACCGTTCTCAGACTTTTCTCGCTTTTGATGACCTTACAGTCTTGAAGATAGCTGTCAGGTGTTTTGTAGAATGTCCCTCTATGGGGATTTTCGTGATTAGTTCTTCTCATGATCAGACTGGGGTTATGGATCTTTGGGAGGAAGACCCCAGAGAAAAGTGTCCTCTCTCACACCGTGTCAAGGGGGCACACCATCAGCGTAGTTCAGCACCGTGGGTGTTGACCTTGAGCTTCTGGCTGAGGTCACGTTTGTCAGGTCTCTCCACTGAAAAGTTACTCCTTTCCCCCCTTCTCATACTGTCCTCTTTGGAAGGAAGTCACTATGCATAGCCCACACTTAAGGATGGGGGGTTATGGCCCCCCTCCTTGAGGTGGTATCTACATAAAATTATTTGGAATTCTTCTGCACAGAAGGTTTGTCTACCCCTCCCATGTATTCTGTTGTTCAGTGGCTCATTTATGTCAGTGGACTCATGGGTATTTGTTTTGTACTTTGGGCTATAATCCAATCCTACTTTATTTATTTGTTCTCACGTTGTTCTCGCCTTGGTCATTGGGAGCTCTTCAGTTGGCTCCCTGTTCCTTTGGCACACTGCATCATTGTTTTTGCTGTCGCTCCTTTTTGAGCACTTCCGTGCTTTCTGGCACTTAAGGCTCATTTTGACCCAGTCCTGGAATCAACCGGTTCTCCAAGGAGCCCTGGCCCTTTTGTTGGGAGTGGTGTTAGAAACCAAGATCTGGATCCTGGGTGTGCTCACTGTTACTGGGAGAGGATGATCCTCTCTGTGCTTGAGCACAGAGCTGACCACATCATTTGCTGGCTTAAGGGTCTAATGTTTTCCCATTGCTTCATTCATTTAGCTGAATGCCATTTACTGTGCACCTGCTCTGTACACTGCTGGCGGAGGGGGTATGAACTGATACAACCACTTTGGAACCTACTTGGCAGAACCTGCTAAAACCACACACGCACACCCTGTGGGGGAGAGTGCAGCCTCTCACGTCCAGGAGTTGGCCTTGGCGCTCACTGCTGGGCCTTGGCATTCTCCTGTCAGACATAAACCATTTCACAGAACACCCACATCAGGCAGGACCACCATGTGACTGTGATGGGTCAAGACAAAAGACCCCCCCCCCCCATAATCCCATCTGAACACAGACAAAAACGGGGACATTGCCCAAGCCCCAGTGACCAGACTCCCCTGTCCCGGCTGATATAAGTGGTGGCTGCTGCTTTGCTAATCACAGCTCTGGACTTGCTTCACTCCTTCCACCTTCTATGGAGGAATTATTAAGATGCCCAGCCATAGAATTGCCCCTGTTCCTACAGCATCGAGGCCCTACTGCTTGAGCCTTTGTGAAGGTCCCTGCCATGAGCCCAAACCGTGTTGTCCATCCTTTCATACACCCTGTTCCCGAGTCGCCCCTATTCCCCACGGGGTGTGTTCTCCCTCATCACAAGGAGCAGTAAACCCAGTGTGTTCAGCCTTAGGCTATTTCAGTCTCTGGCTGGGGGGTGGGTGGGTGCATTGCCACCTACAACCCAGGATTGTATTCCTAGGTATAGACCCAGCAAAATGTGTACATCTGTGGACTGAAAGGTGTGCACACCGATGTCCACACGACACTGTGTGTAACAGCCAGAAGCTGGAACCAGACCAAGTATCCGCCGACGTTACACGTACACATAAATTCCTGTTTATTTGCACAGTGCAGTCCTCTCTACAATGAGAATGAACGTCTCAGGGCCGCGCCAGCTGAGCTGAATCCTGTAACCACCGCTGAGTGTGCGCGCGCTCGTGCTGCTGGTTCCCTGTGTGTGACAAGTGCAGAAGCGGAGATTCTGATCTTAAGCTGTCAAGATGTGACTTTAGATGGCAAGTCCATGGCACCCTGGCTAGGAGGGGGCACAAGGGGGCTTCCAGGGTGTTGGGAATGTTATGTTTCCTGACCTGGTTGCTGAGAACCTAGGTGTGTTCTCTTTGTAAATTGTTTGAACTGAACACTTGTCATATGTGCACTTTTTTGAAAGGTTTATTTTAATCAAGAGTTTACAAGAATATTAAACACCAATGCCCAGCCCCCGACCCGGGAATTCTGCTTCGACCGCGGGGCAGAGGCACAGGGCCCGTGCTCTGGAGGCGAGCGTGGTGCAGACCCGGTTCTGGGAACCTGGGGTCCCCAGGCTGCAGACTTTTCTCCAGTGACCCTGGATTGTTCGTAACTCCTGTTAAAGAACAAAAATTCAGCATAGTAAATGTAAAGACGGAATTGGCCTTTCTCAGCGATTCGTGAGTCGGGCAGCATCCCATCTAGCAGATAAAAGGGAGCTCCGAGGAGTTGTATGAATGGAAGGTTTCTGTAGGCAGAAAGAGGGTGGGGTGAAGAAGTTCAAAGAGTGGGTTATTTCAGGCAAAGTCGCCTTCTGTTAGGGAGGGCAGGGGTCTGTCTGCTGGATCACCTCACTACTGTTACCAGGGAATTCTAGACAGACTGGTTTAAAATCCCCTCCTGGGAGAGGCTGACACTGCGGTTGGTTGAAGTCTGAGTCTTGGTAGGGCTTAGCACAAGTGACTCCATTTTGGGTCTGTTATTTCTTTTGGACGCTGTTCACTGCGTGCCTTTGTTCCTTTCTTGAGCCCATGTGACCTCTGCCCGTATGGCCTGACCCCCCAGGTGCATCCCCTACATGTCCTCACACACCTCTCAGCCTCAGGCCCAGAATCCTGACCTCCAGGAAGCCGCCCCAGGCCCAGGACACCTCCGCCTGTCCGTAGGGCATGGTGGGAGGCAGGCACAGTGTCTCGGGCTGCAGGAAGAGCTGTCCTGGTGCCGGCTCTGAGCCAGAGGATGGCAGATGCAGCTTCCTGGGACTCCAGGGCTGAGCTGAGCTGTATTGTGCCAAGTTCACATTTCATCTCTGTGGGCTTGTCATGCTCCCCGGGTGGATGAGAGTGATCTGGGCGTTTTTGTGTTCCCGATGGAGCATGCTGAGCACTCAGGTACATTCGATGTGTGGCTGTGGGGTGAATTAGCAGCGTTATTTCCCATGTTGAGAAATCTTTGCTTGGTGCCTTCTCCCTTTTCCTCACTCCTCACTTCCAGCAAAACTCCTCAAGAGCAGTTTGTCCTTGCTGCCTGCCGTCCTCCCCTCCAGTTCTCTCCTCAACCTACTGGAGGCGGGACTTGTCCACCACCCCAGAGCTCTCGAGAAGGTCCCCTCCCCATGGCTAAGCCTCATGCCCAGTCCTCAGCCCTCCTCATCCTTGACCCGTGGCAGAGCCTGATGCTCTGGACACCGCCTCAACCCCTCTCTTCACATGGCTTCCAGGACGCCCACAGCCCTGGCTGAGCCTCCTCCTCTCCCCGACCCTGTGACGCTGGACCACCCCGGGCTCCTTCCCTCTTCTCGCTACACTCACGGCTTCAAATGTCATCCATATGCCGACGCCTCCCACATTCCAGACTTCTCCATCCAGCCTCTGACTTGACACCGCCACCCGCGTGTCTCACAGACGTGTCAAATCCAGCATGTTCAAGATTAAATTCCCATCTCCCCCCGCCGCCTGCACCCCTCGAAGTCTCCGCCTCGCTTTCCTCCATCCTTCTAGGTGTTCAGACCCAAGGTTTGAACCCTGCTGGGGCCCCTCTCTCACTCGTGCTGCACCTTGACCTTCAGGGTGTCCTCGGGGCTTCCCTGGAAGAGCCAGGGCCCGCTGCTGCCTCCACCTCCCTGAGCACCGAGCACCGTGGTCTCCACCCAGCTCCTCTCCGGCCCCAGCCGAGCGTCCTCACTGGGCTCCTCGTGTTCTCAGTGCGGCGGCCAGAGCCACGCTTTCTCCCCAAGACCCGGCCACTCCTCCAACCTGTGCAGCACCCCAATGCACTGTCCACGTCAGTTCCGAGCTGGCCGCCTGGGTGGCATGCCATCTCTACCCTCCTCCGGCCTCGCTGCTTTGCTCCCCCACCTCACGTGCTGTGGCCAGCCTGATGCCTCGGCCGTCTGTCCGCCTGGCCTGTGGCCTTGCTCACAGCAGCAGGCACCCTGGTCTCGAGGGCTCAGAGAGCAAAGCCCTTGTCTGCCTCTGGCTCCATGTGGCTCCGTGGCGACTGGGCAGCAGGGCTGGGCTTGTCTGCCTCCTTGCCCACACCAAGGCGTGGCCCAGGGCAGAGCGTGGCAGAGAGTGCCCTGGAAGACCTCCCGCGGGGAAGCGCTGCCCTGGCCCGGGAGGGGCCCAGGGGCCTCTGCCCGCAGCTGTTGGCAGAGCAGCCCATGGCCGCTCCGTCCCAGAAGCCAGAAGGGGCAGCCTGCAAACACATGGGCAGCGGGCGGTGCCAGACCACCACGTCTCCTGCAGGCCTGTGCACATGTCCTCCTCCAGGAGCCACTTTGTGTTGTGCCCTGGCCCCGGCCCAGCCCCTGGCTCCTGCCCCGGCCCCTGGCCCACTCTGCTTCTCCGGTGCTGAGCCCTAGAGTGCTGTGTGCTTCGTCCCCTCCTGATACTGCTGTTCTTTCAGCCTCACCCCCTTGCCCCAAGAAGGAACATCCCCCAGGCAGAGTTTCGTCTCCTCGGTTCCCTCTTGTGTCTCAAGTGACTCGACAGCACTTGGGGCCTGGCGCCCAGTGAACATGGGATGAGGGGGCCGCGTGGAAATGGGCGCTTAGGTCCCTCCTCCCACTTCTCCCAGCAAGGGACCGCTTCAGGGACAGCAGTCGCCAGACCTCAGAGCCAGCCCTGCCAGGGCCCTCACTCCCCCGACGTTGTGAAGGCCCGCTCCGTCTTCTCGGATGGGCGTGCTCTCTGTTCCGGGCTGTCAGAGCAGTCAGGTCAGCCGCCTCCTCACTCAGAGACTCACCTGGAAAGCTTGGTTTTAGGAGAAGTCAGGGAAGCCAGGGGTGGCTGCCTGGGCTGTGCGAAGGGAGGGAGACGGAGAGACTGGCCGCATCTTCCTTCCGGCCGCATATGGTGCATGGATTTCAGCAGCTGCAGGGGCGACCCTCCCGAAAGTCCTTCCCTGAATTAGGTGGGAACTCTCGTAGGGGGGCTGGTTATGAAACGCGCATCTGACAGGAGCTGTGAATCTGGCTGAGGAGCAGGGGGTGCCCCGCGTCCAGGGCCGGGGTGGCCTCCCTCCACAGAGGGTCCTGGGGCCTCCTGGGGCAGTCACTGCTGCACAGGGTGGCTCGGGGACCTCAGCTGGGTGTGGCTGTGACCGCAGGACCCCAGGACTTCCACAGGCTGGGCTGCCTCTAACCCAGGCTGGCTCGGCACCATTGACATCTGGGTCCAGATCACTGCATGTGTGGGACCGTCCTGTGCACTGCAGATGTTAGCAGCATCCCTGGCCGCTGCCCACTGATGCCAGGAGCATCCCTCCTCCGTGTTTGTGACAGTCAGTCATGCAAACACATGTCGCCGTGTGTCCCCAGGAGTGACATTGCCCCCAGCTGGGAACTACTGTCATCCCAACAGAGAAGGAGGTAACTGGTGAGGACACCGAGCCTCATTGTCTGTGGTCGCCGGCTGGGAAGTGCAGTGGGGCCGTGGCTGAGAGTCTGGGGAGATTCTATTGATCCTGGAGCGTCTGCAGGAGTCCGTGCCCCTGGCCAGGGCTCCTGGGCTTCACGGCCTCCTGGGGCTAGAAGCGTCCTAGAGACAGATGGTCCAGTCAGCATGCCTCAGCTTCAGATGAGACTGGAGAGGCTCAGAGAGGCACTGGCCTCACGTGGGCCTCAGAGCCAGGCCCAGGAGCCAGCTCTCCCAGTGCGTCGAAGGCTGGGGCCCTGCACCGGCACAGCCTGTCCTCGCTTGGCTGTTTTGCCAACTCTGGGGTTGACCACCTTTAAGGGCACCCGGGCTTTCCCTGGGGATCTGTGGGTTAGCCTGCGTGTACATGTGACCACAAGTGTATGTGTGAACGTGTGGGTGTGAATGAGTATGTTTATGTGCCAGTGTGAGATTGTACATGTATGTATTTATGTGTGTATATGTGAACTGAGATTGTACATGTATGTATTTATGTGTATATGTGAACGTGTGAGTGAGTGTATGAGGAAATTGTGTGAGTGTGTGCATGGGTACTGTGAGGGGCCCCTGTTTGGCATGCGGGTGTCCTGGGGTGTGCAGCCACAGCCGTGTATTCTTCCCGGATGCCTTCTCGCCAGCCATGCAGGTGCGTGGTGCATGGTGGCCTGGACTCCCAGGGCAGCCTTCGCAGGATGCTGTCTCTGATGTTCTCTCTCCTCCAGTCTTGAAGAAGTAGCTGGAGTTGTGGAGGCTCTGGGAGGCGTTTCATCTGTAGGACCCCATGTCCCCCTAGGGAAGCCTTGGATTTTGAGAGCGGCCCAGTGTTTGCGGGGGAGGCAAGGTGGCAAATGACCCCATATGTGGGCTCTGCTTCCTGCCCCCTTCTCTGTTGGGATGACAGCCGCCTCCCACTGCCAGCGTGTGCCTCGCTGGGGTGGGAGATTGGGAATGACCGTCTTGTCCTCACAGATGGAGGTGGAGCCCCTGTGGGCTGCATCCGTCTCTGCAGGCCGAGAGCCCCCAGGGCCGTGGGCAGGTAGGGTCAGAGTCATGGGTGGAGCAGGTTGCAGGACTGGGCCCCGGGGCCGGGAGGTGAGGCATGTTCAGTGCTGCTTAACTATGGGCTCCTCATTTCCCAGGACAGGGATGTGTCCTGTCTGGAGGGTTCCTCTTCTCAGAAAGCTGAGCCCCGCTCCCACTGGAGTGACACACATCCTCAGGCCCCATGTGTGCCGTCTTGGAGTGAGACCGTTGAAAGCGGAGGGACAGTGGTTACCTGGGGCCAGGCAGGGCTATCCTGGCTTTGGACCCACCTGGGTTTGTCCAGTGGTATCTCAAGAAACCTTTATGAAATGAACTCTGATTCCTTTTAATTAAAAAACAATGTATGCTCCAGAGAGCTCCACTTCACTCGTGTGAGCTTGCATTAATTGAAAGGTTCGGAAGTTTCCGTTAATTACACTTACTGTCTGGCAGCTGCTTCTCTTCCACAGCAGTCACTCTCTTGGTTTCGTCTTCTCAGTGTAAAACAAGGAGCTCCCATGGCAAATAGGATCCTACTTAGAATGGAGGCAAGAAGTGAAAGTGGGGAGGTGAGAGCAGTTCTGGGACAGGTTGTGCCACTGGGCCTCCTGGGGTGGGGGCCTTGGGTCTGAGGGCCCTGACATAGGGGCCCTGGTGTGGGTGGCCCTGGTGCAGGGGCCCTGGGTGTGGGGGCCCTGGGGTGGGTGATCCTGGTGTGGGGGCCCTGGGTGTGGTGGCCCTGGCATGGAGGCCCTGGTGTGGGGGCCCTGGGTGTGAGGGCCCTGATGCGGGGGCCTTGGGTGTGGGGTCCCCGGGGTGGGGTGGGAGCCCTGATGCGGGGGCCCTGGTGTGAGTGGTCCTGGTGCGGGGGCCCTGGGTGTGGGGGCCCTAGGGTGGGTGGTCCTGGTGTGGGGGCCCTGGGTGTGGGACCCAGGCCAGGGCACAGACACCTTCTCTAGGAGTCTCCTGTGCAGGAATGTGCATCTCTCTCCAGTGTTGGGAAAGCCACGAGGGCAGGGCCATGTTATGCTCACTCTGGACTCCACAGGGTCTTGTATATAGTCAGCACTCAATAAATGCTTGTTGAGCTTAACTAAACTGAGTAGAAAAGGAAAACGGACGAGTGAATGTGAAAGAGCTCACACCAGCCCCAGCGGGGGCTTCTGTGACAGACGGGTGTCGCACAGGCCAGGTCTCCTCTAGAGAATGTTCTGGAGTGTGCAGGGAGCAGACGAGGCCCAGCTCTGCTCTCCGTTCTGGTTGGGTCCTGGGGGTGCTTGTGGGATTGGGGGGAAGGCGTCTGCTGGCCCCCCGGGTGGCTGCTGGTCTTCTGGAGGCTCTGCGGGATCTCTCCAGCAGGCGTGGCCACATCAGATCACTGTGGAGGACTCCACGGTTAGGAAGAAAATGATGCTTCTTTTGCTGGCAGATGATGGGCATCCCGAAGTGAGGAACAAGTTTTGGCATTGGGGTGTTTGCATTTCCCTGATGGCAAACGATGTTCATGACTTTTTCATTTGCTGATTGGCCATTTGTGCAGCTTCCTGGGTGAAGGGTCTGTTCAAGTCTTTTGCCCACTTTGTATTTTGTGTGTGTGTGATTAATACTGCATTGTAGGAGTTCTTTAAACATGCTGGATTTAAGTCCTTTGATGGATGTATGAGCTGTGAATATTTTCTCCCAGAAGATGGCTCACCCATTCATTCTCTCAGTGCTCTCTCTTTTTGTTTTTTCAGCTGAGGAAGATTCGTCCTGAGCTTACATCTGTGACAATCTTCCTCTATTTTGTATGTGGGTTGCCACCACAGCATGGCCATCAACAAGTGGTGTAGGTCAGCACCCAGGAGTGGAACCCAGGCTGCCAGAGTGAAGTGTGCCAAACTGAACCACTAGGCCACGGGGCTGGCCCCGTTCATTCTCTCAGTGCTCTCTTGATGGGCAGTCCTGCTTTGATTAGCAATTTCTGCGTCTTGCCTTGGAAATCTTTGTCTACTGTAAACTCAAGTTTAGATCTAGGGTAAATTTCGAATTAAGTTTTATACAGAACACGGGATAGAGGTTCATTTTTTCTCATGTGGGTACCCAGTTATTCTGGCACCATCGTTGAAAGGACTTTCCTTTCCCCATCAGATCACTGGGCACCTCTGTCATAGGTCAGTTGATCTATATGTGTAAGTCTGCTTCTGGGGTCTCTTTGTCTTTCCTTATACCGGTGGCAAACTATCTTTATTATTCTGGCTTTATAGTCAACCTTGAAAAGAGGTAGTGTACCTCTTTCAACTTTGTTCATTTTTCAAAACCGTTTGCAATTCTAGATCCTTTGTGTTTCCATATAAATTTTGAATCAGTGTACAAAAAAGTCTGCAAAGCTTTTGATTAAGGTTGTGTTAAATCTGTAAGTAAGTTTTAGGGAGAATGCACATCTTAACAATATTGAGTCTTCCAATCCATGAACATGGTATAGCTCTCCATTTATTTAGGTCTTCTTTAGTTTCTCTCAGCGGTGAGTTGTAGTTTTTAGTGTATGGGTCTTGTACATCTTTCATTAAATTTATCCCCAAGTATTTTATGTTTATTTGATGCTATTGTAGCTTTATTTTTAGATTTTTTTTAATTGCTGGCATATAGATGTACAATTCATTTTTAAAATCAGTGTACTGAAGTGTAATTTACATAAAATTCATCAATTTTAAGGCTGTGATTCAATGAGTTTTGACAAACGTGTACAGTCATATAACCACCACTGCAATCAAGCATGGACTATCTCTGTCACCCCATAAAATTTCCCATGTCCCTCTATGGTCAATTCGTTCACGTGCTGGAGCTAGAGCTGGCCATGCTGGCCTGTGGGAGCCAGTTCTCACATCTGTCATGGCTTTTCAGTTCTTAGTGGTAATTTTGGTAAAGGAGAAGTTTTCGAATTTTGATGAAGCCCAGTTTTTTCATCAATTTCTTCCTTTATGGTTTGTTCCTTTTTGTGTCCTTTCTAGGAAATATTTGCCCAACTCATGGTCACAACGATTTTCCCTTCTCTTTTCTTCTAGAATTTTTATAGTTTTAGCTGTTAATTTTTGTTTATGTTCCATTTCAAGTTAACTTTTGTATTGATATGAAGTAAGGGTCAAGGTTCGCTCTCTCTCTTTTTCCTGTCTTTCTCCCTCCCTCTTCTCATCCCTCCCCCTTTCTGCCCTGCCCATCAGTCTCCTCCTCCTCCTCCTTCTTGTGCAATATGGATGTCTGGTGATCCAGCACCGCTTGTTACAATGACCATCCTTTCCCCATTGAAGTTCTTTGGTACCTTTCTTGAAAGTCAGTTGAAATCATAATTGTGGGTCTTCTGGACTCTCTTCTGTTCCATTGACCTATATGTCTATCTTTACACCAATACCACAGTGTATTGATTATTGTAGCTTTATGATAAGTTTTGTGTTTGCCCTCCAACTTTGTTCTTCTTTTTGAAAATTGTTTTGACTATTCTAGATTCTTTGCCTTTCCATGCATATTTTAGAATCAGTTTGTCAATTCCTAAAATAAGCTGGCTGAGATATTGATTGGGATTGCGTGAAAACGTCGATCAATTCAGAAAGACTGGGCTTCTTAAAATTTTGAGTTTTCCAGTCCATAAACATGGCTGTCACACCATTTATTCTGGTCTGTAATTTCTGTCAGCATTTTTCGTAGTTTTCAGCATACAGCGATTGCACTTACTTTGTTAACTTATCCCTACGTATTTTATGTTTTTTAAAAAATAAATTGCTGCATATTGACTGTATCCTGAAACCCTGGTGAACTCACCTATATCTAGTATCTTATTTGTAGATTTCCTAGGGTTTTCTGTCACAATCATGTCACTTGTGAATAAGGAAAGTTTTATTTCTTCCTTTTTAGAACTTTGTGCCTTATTTCACTGTCTAGGATCTGCAGCACAACGTCCACTAGAAGTGGTGAGAGAAGATGTCGCTGCCTTTTTCCTGATCTTAGGGGCACAGCGTTCAATATTTCACCATTAAGTGTAATGTCAACTGAGCTTTTTCAAAGAGTCCCTTATCAGATTGAGAAAGTCTCCTTCTCTTCCTAGTGTGTGAGTTTTTGTTTTTAAATCATTATTGGTTGTTGAGTTTTGTCAGATGCTTTTTCTGTATCTGGCAGATGGTCATGTAATTTTCCTCCTTTATTCTGCGTGTGGTAAAGGGTGGACTGACTTTTGAATGGTGTGCCAGCCTTGCATTGCTAGGTTGGGTTTTATGTATCGCTGAATTCAATATGCTAATGTTTCATTAATGATTTTTTCATCTATACTCATTAGGGGTATTGGTCTAGATTTTCTGTTCTTGTAGTGTACTTGTCTGGTTTTGGAATCGGGTTTATGCTGCCTCCTAAAATGGGTTGGAGATGTTCCTTCTTCCTCTGTTATCTGAAAAAGTTTACGTGAGGTTGGTGTTATTTCTCCATTAAATGTTTGCTAGAATTCACCAGTGAAGCCATTTGAGCCTAGAGTTTTCTTTGTCGGAAGATTTTAATTACAAATTCAATTTCTTTAGTAGATATGTGGGGTATTCGTATTTTCCATTTCTTTTTCTGTTAGTTTTGGTAATTTGTGTCTTTCATTTCTTCTATGTTGTTGAGTTTGTTGGCATAAAGTCCTTTTTCCTTTTAAAGTCTGTAGTTATGCCTCTTGTCTATTCCTGACGTTAGTATTTTGTGTTTTCTCTCGTCTTCTGGTCTATCAGTAACAAAGAGAGGAATGCTAGAACCTCTAACTCTGTAGGTTAGTCTGTTTCTTCCTTTCGTTCTGTCTGGTTTTGCTCTGTATGTTTGCTCTGTTACTGGGTGCGTACGCGTTTAGTGCTGTTACATCTTTTTGATGACTTGAACCTTTTGTCATGAAATATCGCTCTTTATCACTGATAATACTCCTTGGCTTAAAGTCTATTTTGATATTAATATGGCCACTGAGCTTTTTGGATTATTTTTTGCCTGATTTATCATTTCCACCTTTTAATTTTTCCCCCATCTGTATCTTTAAGTGGGAAATAGTGTTTTTAGAAATAGCACGTAGTTGACTCTTGCTTTTTAAAGTCCAGTCTGAAAATGTCTGCTTTGTAATTGGAATGTTAATCCACTTACTTTAATGTAATTATTGATATGTTGGGTTTAAGTCTACAGTCTTGCTCTTTTTTCTCTTTTTCCCATCTGTTGTTTATTGTCATCTGACATCCCCGTGTTAGAACATAAACCACTGAGGGGAGGGGAGTCTTGTTCACGTGCAGCCCAGCACCTTAGCTCTGGGACCGTGTCCTGAATTGATCCCTGGTCTCTGGGACAAGTGATCCCGGGGCTTCAGCTCTCAGGCTTCTTATCTGGATGGAAAAGGCCCATGTGGTCAGGGTGGTGTCTGCTTGGGGTGGCCTTGCTGGCCCCCAGCACCTGCCTCCTCCTGTGTTCTCTGCCATGAGCCACCACCCCCTGATCTGCAAGGCTGTTGTCTGGGCTTCCTCTCACAGCCCGGGGAGGTCCCTGCAGACCCTCCCAGTAGCAGGTGTTTGGTCTGGGGGGGTCTCGGGCCTTGTTTGGTTGAAGTCTGCTCTTTAATGCCATTTCCCTGGGTCTATGCGATGCCTCCCTTCAGTTGGCCAGTGGGGACCAGCGGCTGCAGATGCCCACAAAGGCCTCAGAAGCAAGTCCCAGAATTGGAGAATCTGCAATAAAGAAGAGCATGTTCTGCAGCTGAGACAGGCCCTGTTTGTGCCTGTTCATCTGTCCTGGCTTCCTCATTGCCTCTGCAGCAGGAGGGGGCTGTGCCCCTCTTCTCCTTTGGGACCCTGGCCTGTGGCTGTGGTGGGGGTGTGGTTGGGGCTGGGTGCAGGGCAGGGCCTGCTGGACTCAGGGAGGCCTCATGAACAGTCTGGGAGAGTAGGCTCCCCTGCAGAGTGTGTGGGGAGAAGTGGGAGCCATCTGGGGCCGTGGGGAGGAGAGGTGGGAGGCGGCAGCTGGTCGTTTTCATACAGTTACTGCCACAGCAGAGCCAGACTGGGAGCCGTCCTCAGTTCACTCCCTTCCCTGTGGCGCTGGGTCGTCTCCATGACAGCCTTTGCCTGTATCCTCCTCTCCCTCTGGTGGCCCCCGGCTCTGCAGCACATGCCGGACACAGAAGGCCAGCCGGACCCTCCCGGCTCTTCCGGATCCTGGGAAAAATCATGCTTTCCCACCCCTAGCCCCAGACCTGCTCCAAGTGGCCAGCTGCTCCCCTCACCTGCTTCCTCTGCACCCAAGGAATTTGGGTGACCCCTTCCGGAGGCTGGAGCCTTCCCCATTGCATGTGATGAGCTCCCCAGCCCATCATGACACCCGCCCACCCTCCCTTCGGGCACCTCTGGCCCAGTTTCAGGCCCCTCCAACAGTGAGTGCCCCAGCTGAACGGTGTCCCGGCCGCTACCTCTGCTCAGTCCCACAGTGAGGAAAGCCCTGCCTGAGACGCTGGTTCTGTCGCAGTTTTGGAGCCTCGAAGCCTTTGTGCCTCAGTAACATTTTCTGTGTTCTAGTAGCTTCTAGCAGCTTCACACCAGCCTGCCCTGCTTGAATCTCCGATGGCAGGTTCCACCCTTCCAGGTTCTCCTTTAGCTTACCCATGTTGCTGTTGTCCCTGAGCCACTGGCCCGCATGTCACTCAGCACTGAGTGAAGGCCTTTCCAGGGCTACTTCCGGTTACAGATGCTGGGAGCAGGAGAGCAGCTGAGATGACCAGGTGCAGCCCCCGGTCCTGGAAGCCTCGGCTCACCTCGGTTGTGCCTGGCCTGACCTCGCCCGAACCCCACCCCCACCCCTGTGGTGCCTACCTGCACTGCCCAGGCCTCAGCCTTCTCCCCCCGGGCACCTACACCTGGTTTGCTGCATGGCGGAGTGTCCCTGTGGGTGGTGGCTCTTCGTGGGGGAGCAGAGGATGTGAGAACCTTTGAACTAGACTCAGAGCAGGGCCTGAGAGGCAGGAACAGGAACTGAAAATGGCCTGCCCCCCTCTCACTGGCCAAGTTATCACTTTCCTCATCAGCCCGGTGCCTGCTCCCAGTGGCATTGTGCCTTCCCTTCCCTCTGGTGACAAATAGGGTGCAGCAGAGTCACTTCCACTGGCTGAGTTCCATAGAGGAGTGGCAGCTGGTGGCTGGACATTTAACTGATGACCTCTGGTCTCTGAGGGCAACCAGGTGATCAGAATGCTGTGTTTTCCTCAGTCACTGGCCTTGTTAAGTCTTTCCTCAAGTGGGAGCTTCACTGCTGAAGGTGGTGGCCATCAGTTAAATGAGCAGCCCAGGTTCACAGGCACAGGTGCAGACGGGGTCGCCGGCACCCAGCCGTGGAAGGAAATTGCCAAGGAGCCATCTCCCAGTGTGCCGACGTCCCGTGTCCAGCAGGATGGTGTGCTCTGATTGGAGCTCTGAGTGGAGGCGGCCATTCCTGTCACCCAAGAAAGGTGACACAGGAGCCTGTTAGGTCTGGCTGGCGCTCTGGCTCTGCAGGGGACACACGGCCTGGGCGGGGGTGGCGTGAGTCTGCTTTTTTCTCCAGAGCTGCGGTGGGCGGTTGTGCGAAGCCCGTGCGGGTGCAGCGTTGGTCGGCGCCTCTGAAGTTCTGCTCCAGATATTTTAAGCGCGGCCAAGCTCTGTCTAAGCTCAGCGTGGCTGGGGGGGTGTGCACTTGAGCGCCTGTCCCTGCCCGCAGATGGCAGTGCTGCAGGTGAGTGGACAGTGGCCCTGCCTCGCAGGGTCAGAGAAGGAGGTGTATGCGCCGCAGAGCGCAACCCCCTCCCCTTCACATGCAGACGGATGGACAGATGGACAGGTGGATAAGAAGCTTCTCCTGGAGACTGCCATTCACTCAGAGAATTCGCTCACCTTGGGCGGCTCTGGTCTCTGCGCGGAGGGTCTTACACCCCGCTCCCTGCTCAGGCTCGTGCCCTCCTGCGGTTGGGCTGGAATAATTGCATGGGAGGAGCCTGTCTGGTTCTCAGTTTCTCCCCAGGGGCCTGAGGGCATCTGTGCTCCCTGAGCCAGTTGCCAGGGGCCTCCAGGCACTCTGAGAAGTTGGTGTTTGTTTTTGGACGGTGGTCTCTGAAAACTGTCTGTCCAGCTGCAAAGTGGAAACCTCCCCCCTGCAGCCATCGTTTTCCATTGGAAGCCACTTTCTCAGAGTAAGATTTTAATTTCTTAAGACAGCCTTTCCAGGGTTTTCCAGACCGAGTTCCAGAAGCACATTCTTGGGGCGGTGGGAGAATATTTTCTTCTTAGAAACAAAAAAGCCATTCACATTAAGCTTGAGAACACTGATCTAGGCCTGATAAGTCATGAGTTGGCAAAAGGAATTTCCTTGACCCAGTGGGGGAGGTCTGGTAAAGTGAATTAGGAATAACTGAGGCTGCCTACTTTCATATCCCATTGAACAGGCATTTGCTTTTTAATAAATGGAGGAGCATAAAGAAGGAAACAGAAAATAGCTGGTGATCTCACACCCAGATAACCCCTATCTGGGCGTAAAAAGTCGTGTGTGTGCAGGGTAGGAACTTTGAAACAGTCCAGACGGAGAGTGAAGGCCCCCCACCACGCTCACACACACGTGTCTTGGCACACGTGTGTGCTGCTTACGTGGAGTCTCTAGTTTACCCGACAGGGACCATCATGTACAGGGAATTCTGTGCTTTCACAGAAACTTTATATTGTCTCTTTGGGACATTTTCTTACCGGCGTGTCAGTCTGCCTCGTTCTTCATGTCCACACGAGATTCGGTTCGGTGGCTGACAGAGCAGTGTGACTGGCTCCGGTCATGGACACCTGGGTTGTCTTGGGCCGTTTTGACTTGCGGCTGTAAGTTGTGGACGTCACTGTCCGTTGGCCTCGATGAGTTCTCGTGAGTTTATGATTGTGGAAGTTCGCTGCACGGGCACCACTGCCTGAGAGAGTGGCTGTGCCCTGACTCCTGGCTGCAGAGCTTCTGGAAGGGCTGGACCTCTTCCACGTCCACCGGTAGTGCATGGGGCCAACCAGCCTCCCCACCGTCTCCGGCACTGGGTGTACCTGCTCTGTCCTTCGGGCAGTCCAGGTGGCGTCTCCCTGTCGCTCTGCCTGGCGCGTCTTCGTTGGGAGAGCGGCGGGCGCGTCTCCTGTCGGACTTAGTCTTTGGTGCTGATTCTCCCTCAGGGCCTCTGCCCCTTTTCCTGTCGCGGGGCTTTCTCACTAATTTGTGTAGGTTCAGTGTAATTTAAGGGGATTAGCCCCTGGTTATTGCAAATACCTGTTCCTAGCTTTAGTATTTTGGTTTTTTAAAAAATTTATTTTTTCTGTATATGGAAGTTTTACACTTTTTATATGATTAGACTTACCCATCTGATAAAGAGGCTTTCCTTTGTGGCTTCCGGGATTTGCCTCTTGCTTGGACAGGACCCTTGCTCCAGAATTACAGATAAATTCACCATCACCCATTTTCTTTCTTGAACTTTTCTGGATCCAGTGTGTGTGTGTGTGAACCTTTGCTGGGTCTGGAATTTATTTTGTCGTAAGGAGTGAGGAGGCATCAGACTTCGCCCTTGCTCGTCTGTGCTGATCTGAAAGCCTCGTGGTCCCACGCTGAGTTCTGCGTGTCTTGGGTCTTTAGAGCCCCCGGTGTCGGGGTGGGTCTGTCTCTATCTGGGTCGGGAGCAGGACCCCTTTGGAAAGTCAGGTGCGAGTGGTATCAGAAGGCAGGGTCTGCAGTGACGGGTGGTGGGAGATGGGGCCCCAGGAGCTCTTCAGGTGAGGGGTTCTGTCCCCAGAGCTGTTCCCATTGAGACCCCCCACGTCTCTCCTGGGGGGCCCTGGAGGGAGCAGAGGAGGGGTTGAGGAGATCTGCTTGCAGCCGCCGCCCCCTGCCTTCTACAGATGAGTGTACCGTCGTCCCCCTTATCTATAGGACAGTTACCCGCGGTCAACCAAGACCCGAAAATATTAAATGGAAAATTCCAGAAAGAAACAGTTCATAAGTTTTAAATTTCTTTCCGTTCTGAGTATTGTGTTGGAATCTTGAGCTGTCCTGCTCTGTCCCGCCCAGGACGTGCCTCATCCTGTGTCCAGTGGATCCGCAGCACATGCTGCCCACCCATTAACCACTAAGTAGCCGTCTTGGTTATCAGATCAGCTGTCAGGTATCGCCGTCCTTGTGTCCGATTCACTCTTATTTTATTTAATGCTGGCCCCAAAGTGCAAGAGTTGTGATGCTGGCAATTTGGATATGCCAAAGAGAAAGTATTGTTGTTCATCTCTTGCTCTGCCTAATTTATAAATTAAACTTTGTCCTGGGTGTGTATGTATAGGAAAAAACATGGTATATCCACGGTTCGGTACTATCTGTGGTTTCAGGCTTCCCCTGGGGGGCTTGGAATGTATCTCCCGTGGATGAGGGGGGACTGTTGTGTGTGATCCTCTTGTGATTTGGGAGGTGAAAGGACCCTGGTCCCAGCCGGCCAGAGCACAGGCTGCCCTGGGGGGACGGGCCGTGCATGCTGATGGAGGGGCTCCGGGAGGGGTGTGTTGGGGCTCTGGGGTAAGAAACCAGTTGCCTGCAGCCTGAAGGCAGAGGTGTGGAAAGGAGTGTGTGTGCATGCACATGTGTGTGCAAGGGCCGTGGAGGAGAAACCCCCTCCCTCCAAAGCTTTGCCTCGAAGTCAAGGATGCATAGTCTCCTCCAAATCTGAACAGTACCTGCAGGGTTGTCCCAAGGGGTCACAGGCCAGCAGGTGATTCAGCTCCCTATGATGGCCTTTTTCTCATCCAGCGGAGGCCGTGGGCAGAGAACGCGGGCTGGGCGGGGAGGGGGCTCCTGAGGCCTCCACACAGGAAGAAACCTGCTCAGGTCACAGGAGAGGCAGGACGCTGACATTCCTGAAGGTCCAGAGGCCTGGGTGTGGTCCCAGCAAACCCCAAGCCTGGCCGCCTTCCTGCACAGGGAGCCCCGTGGACCTGGGCTCCTGTTTTGTGGCCATCGCTGTGCCCGAGCATCTGGAGGCCAATGCAGGTTGGTCCTGGCTCTCTCCCCAGTGGCTTTCGGGGAGCACCTTGCAGGCCTGGCCACCCTCATCCCAGCGTCACACGTGTTTGTGTCCTGGCCAAGACACTCATCCTGGAAACCACAAACTTGAGCACCCACGAGAATGCAGACTCCTGGCGCTGCTCAGTTCTTCTCATTCTTATTTTTGGAAACATAAAAGAGAACAGAAGTCTTCTGCTCCCTTGAAATAATGCCTTTCCTGAATTCTATTCAGTTTGGACAAAAATAGACCCACCCCTTTTCCGGGATGATAATCCAACCTCTTGAGCTGGAAGGAGGGGTGACGAGGGGAGGGCTGGGCTGAAGGAGGGAGCTGGCCTCACGGCCGCGGCCTTCCTGGTGTTCTTAGAGAGCATGCAGGACCCCATCTCGACGCCCCAGAACCAGCTCAAGGTGAAGGTCCTGACCCATTTCTGCCGGGAGACCCGCGGGAAGGCTGTTTGTAGGATCGTGGGTGCCCACACAAGCCGACCCCGAGCTGCTCAGCTTTTTGGTATCTCCTGACTCTCCTTAAAAATTCTTGTCTCTTTCCTTGATCACTTTTTTCTGCTGTCTTTGTGCTCGCTTCTAGTAGTGCATCCACCTTCTAATTTTCTGTGGACTGCGAAATTTGGTGACCAAAAATTTAGTCATGAGAAAAATCGTGCCCAGACTCGTGGTAAAGGTCTGAGTGGGGCTGAGCGAGGCTGGGGAGTGGCCAGAGCTCTAGGGCGGTGTCCTGGCTCTTCTTGCTGCCCCCAGGTTCCTTCCCGCCCTATAGGCCTGGCTTCACTGCTTCCCACCCGGAGTGAGAGGCCGCAAGCCCCAACGAGGGCTGGGAGCCTGAATTTTGCAGACAGAGGAGATTTCCGGGTCACTCTCCTTTCCCGCAAGAGTTAGGACATCATCACTTCCTCACAGTGATGCAGGGGGATGAGGGAAGAGGCAGGGACAGAATGGGGCCACTGGGAGATTTGGGCTGGAGGCTGCTGTGTCTCTAACTGAAGGGGGTCGTTTGAGGGAACTTCTGTGGGAAAAAGAGAAAGTTGGTTGAGTCCGACCGAGGAAGGTGCAGGAAGCCAGGTGACCCGGAACCCCCGGCCATCCAGTTGAAGTCACGGTGAGGACGAGGAGCTTGCGGCTGCTTGGACACTGGCCACACGGCGCTTTGCTGATGTGATGAAGTCGCCTCGTTGTGGAGGAAACGTGAAGGAAGAATTAGTCGGGAACAGAAGGATGGACTTTGAGACTCTGACGTGATTTTGGAATGAAATCCTGGGCTGTCGGTGGCTCTCCTGGTGCTCAGACCCGGCAGAGGGGCCCAGTGCTTGTCATTTGTTCATGGCCAAGACTAGACTTCTCCGAGGTGGGGACAGGCCATGGCTCCCTCAGAGGGCAGCCAGAGCCAACCCACTCGTATCCCGGGCCACAAGTGCCCTTTTGCACTTGCCAAACCTTGTCACTGTTGCTGGTCTCTCGTCCCGGCGGGTCAGCACTGCATCCCTTGCCCCTCCCCCCCGCAGGTCTGTGTGTGAATGGGTGTGGGTGATGGAGGCCAGCATTGCCCTGCAGGCATGTGGGGACTGGAACCACCCTGATGGCTGTCAGTGGGCCAGCGGAGGCTTGGCTGGCACCTAGGGCAGCACCAGGGACAGCGCCCGCCAGGCCTGGGCTCCTTGGATGCCTCTAGGAAGCTGAGGTGGTCTGTTTAGTGACAATGGTTCTTGGTCCCGGGGCAGCTATGGTGCGTCCAGTGGGGCCCTGCTGTGTTATAGGCTGGGGGCCATGGCTGATTTCTTAGGGTCCCTTCACGGCTGTCACCTCTGATTTGCTTTCCTTGAGGTGCAGCTGCCCCTCTCCGCAGCTGGGTGTCCTCTGGACAGTGGAATAACAGACGGCCCAGCCCTAGCCAGCACCCCTTGGTGAGGAAGTGGCCAGCCTGCCATACTGGTCCTGGCCGGCTGGTGGCTCTGAGTTAGAGCGGCCCCATCTGCTGAACATGCATTGGACTAGGGACGTTTCAGGCCCTGTGACGCTCTGGTTTATTCTGCAGACAGGCCAGTACCTGAGGGATTGAGCCCTGAGGACTGGGCAAGGCTCTGTCTGGGCGAGGGGCGGGGGATGGTTCCGTGACCAGGCACCATTAGGTTCCCAAGCGTTGGGTCAATGTCAGCCCAGTGGTGTGGCCTCCACAGCATGGTGAAAGGCTTTGTCAACACGCATTTCCTGCAAAACAAACAACTGTGTGGTTTATTACTCTTTAAATATTGACTTTCCAGGGGCCAGCCCCGTGGCCGAGTGGTTGGGTTCATGTGCTTTGCTTTGGTGGCCCAGGGTTTCACTGGTTTAGATCCTGGGCATGGACCTAGCACCGCTCCACAAGCCATGCTGAGGCAGCGTCCCACATAGCAGACCGGAAGGACCTATGACTGGAATATACAACTATTTACTGGGGGGCTTTGGGAAAAAAAAAAGAAGATTGGCCACAGATGTTAGCTCAGGTGCCAATCTTTAAATATCAACTTTCCATCAGAAACATATGCAGATTTCTTTTCAAAGAAAAGATCTGAAATAAAACCATGCCTTTATCCTGAGATGGAATTTTAAACAGCCACTTTTCCATAACGATGCTGCGTGGCTTCTGTTTATCCAGATGCAGCATGGGTTCGGCCTTTGCCTAAGACGCCACGCTGCCCTCAAGTGAGCACTGCATCATGGCTGTCTGTCAGCCTTTCCCCAGGCAAGCAGAGCCCCCACCACATGGACAGTCCCTCTGCCGGGGCCCCGGGACCACGGGAGGTGTCCCCTCCATGGAGTCCCAACCTGGCCGGCATGAGAGTCCCAGCATGGCTCCACCAGGGATGGACACTCACTGTGGCAGGGCAGGCCGTGCTGGGGAAGCCCGCTCTGGGAATGTGAGGTCTTAGCCCATCAGGCAGAATCCTGCCTCCCACCTCTGTTCCCGCCTCTGCTCTTCTCCGGCCACCAGGAGAGGTCTGGTCCCTGTCCTGTCTTGTCCTGTTGGATGAACCCTCAGGTTTGCAGACTGACGACACTCTGTCCGTGTATCCTTCATTCCAGCCTAAACACTCGCCTCATCTTGCAGACGTTTGGATTCATTGCATGTTTTCAGCATCCCGTAGATCTTAAAAATTAAGTGACTGAGGCCCAGCATCTGGTTGGGGGTCCACCTGAAGGGAAAAGCCCAGTTGGCGTGAGGCTGGGGTCTGTGCAGAGGGGACTGGCTTTGCCATTTGTCCTTCCCTCCCTCCCTCACTCATTCACTCACTCATTCATTCATTAACAAGCCTGTCCTGGGTGCCGAGGACTGGGCTTGGTGCTGCAGGAGCATTTTGCTGAGCCCCTCGGATGGCATTCCAGCTGGGATCTGCCAGGGCCTTGGAGCTGGAACCTCGGAGCCCCTTTTGGGACAAGCGGCTTCCTCTCTGGATTGGAGGCTGCCCTCAGGTGAGGGCATTTGGTGAACATGGAAAGCACCATGGAGTATCCCGTCAGTTTGTTGAAAGCTGTTAGAAGGCTGAGTAAATAGTAGCTGATTCTTGGTGAGGCTTCAGTAAAGATGTAGGATATGAACTGATGATCAATGCCATGGGGCCATGTGAGATGAAGGGACCCCAGGGCCACCCCACCTCTACATGGTAACGCAAGGGCTGCTCCCAGGCCAGTGGGGTGAGTTGACAGCCTGGGGTCTGGCAGCTCTTAATTTGTAAGCTGATACCCGGGAGAGACACTGTACACTCTTATCAGCTCAACGAGCAGCCTTTGTGCCTTTGGAGATAAATCAGTCCATCAGCCAGCCTGTTACCCGGCAGCCGGTGCAGGGAGGAGGCATGGGGAGGAGGTGCAGGAGGAGGCACGGGGAGGAGGTGCAGGAGGAGGCGCAGGGAAGAGGCGTGGGGAGGAGGCACAGGCAGGAGGCAGCAGCTCTTGGCAGGGCAGTAGGGGTGATAAATGGCCGCGAGGCCCAATGCTCGCCTGGACAAGCTTTTCCAAGCACCACCTCCACTCCCCACAGCAGCTCGCAGGGCTGCCTCAGTTCTCTGGGGGAAGATCTGGCTCAGCCAGCAGAGTGTTCACGCTGCATCTCTTTCCCACAGCTCAGAAATTGCCAGGATCCCAGCAGAGCATGCAGGCTCCAGGCAGGATGTGTCTGTCAGACCAGGGGCTGGGCGCTCAGTAAACCCACTCAAAGTGACCTTGTGCAGACCTCCATGCCCCACCGCTGTGTGTGCACACACAGATACACACGGGCGCATAGACATATGTACACATGCACACACACACACATGCGGAGAGCTTCACCGACCGGCACACACATGCATGCATATACACCCACACACATGCACGCACATACACATGCAGAGAGCTGCACCCACCGGCACACACATGCACAGCACCCACAGACACATGTACACACAGGCACAGACCTGCACCCACAGGCACTCACGTGCATATGTACACACTCAGACTCATGCACATGTGCTTGCATACACACATGCAGACAGCTGCACCCACAGGCACACATACATACACATAAGCACACAGGTGTGATCTGAGGTGCATCATTTGGCTCCAGAATAAAAGTGAATTCTATGCTGTGCAAACTTCTCTCATTTGGGCCAGGTTTCAAGGGACCCAGAAAGGAGGCTAGCACCCTGCACTCAGCACCCTGCTTCTATGGAGGGGGTGGTCCCCTGGTTTGGCTGACATGCTTTGCCCAAACTGAGCCCAGGGCACATTGTCACCCATGAGAGAAGCTGTGTGGGGAGAAAGGGCCCGGGAAGCCTGGGGCTGGGCTGGAAGCTCATGAATGTTGGACGTTCTGTGGGCATGGCCTCTAGGATGGGGTGGGGACAGAGGGGAGTGACTCCGCATGGGCCCAGGCTGGTCCTGAGCCTGGGTGCTGGGCTGTGCAGGGTTGCCCAGGTTGACGGAGCAGTCTCAGAATTGAGCTGCTCCTCTGTTCCCCACCTTGGGCTCTGCGGCCAGCTGGCCCAGCTGTGGGTTGCTCCACTGTGGCAGGAGGGGGACAGGCATCTGGCACAGCTGCCCCCCACCTGCCTAGCTGTCCACTCAGAGACGGCCCAAGCTCCCACTGCTCTGTGGTGAGTGGCAGAGATGGCAGCTGAGGCTCCTCTATGACCTGTCCCCACACCTCCCTCGCCCCCACCTCAACCCCAGGCCCCAGGACTGGCTGGAAATCCTGCTGGTCCTGGTTCTGGCCCCCACTCGCCCAGGGCCTGCTCACGTGATGTGGTGCTCTCTCAGAGTCCCTTCCCACTGACAGAGCCCACTCCAAATAGCCCTGTCCCCCGAAAGCATTTCTGACCGCCTCCTCCGCTCCACCACCATGAACTAGGCTCCCTTTGCACCACCGTCTCTCACCCCCCACTCCAGGAGACTTGGATTCTGATCCTGACTGCTCTGTTTGTTGGCTTTGTGACTGTGGGCAGATCACTTAACCTCTCTGATCCTCAGTTTCCTGCTGTCAGATGGTGAACGTCTGTGTCCCACAATATAGTAGATTAGATTCCTAGAACTCCTTCTCTACAACATATCCATAGTATATATTTTATGTATTTTGACTGGAATATAATTACAGTAAATGCACAGACCTGACATGTACCATTTGATGAATTTTGACAAATGTGTATGCTGTGTAACCAAGACCCCAATCGAGATATGGAACGTTGCCATTGTCCTGGAAGGTTTCTTCCTGCTGTGTTCCAGGCAGCCCCTCTCCACCCCCAGAGGCAAACACTGATGCTCTTTCTGTCACTGTGGATCATTCTGCCTGTCCTTGAACTCATATAAAAGGAACCTTACAGAATATGCTCTTTTTCATTCAGTGCAACATTTTCGACATTCATCCACATTGTTACGCACCAGTAGTGTGTTCTTCTTTAAAAATAATGTGCTGAGTAGCATTCTGTTGTATGAACGTAACACCCTTCCCTTATGCCTCTCCTGTGGGTGACGCCGGGTTGTTTCCAGCACGTGGCTGTTGGGACCAAGGTTGCAGAGAACAGTCCTGGGTAATCACCTGTTTGCTTTCTCGGGCGATATCTAGGGATGGAATTGCTTGGTGGCACAGCAAGTGCACGTATGTGTAACTTTTTAAGACACTGCCAAAGAGTTTTCCACAGCAACTTAGCATGTTCCACACCCCCCAGCAGAGCGTGGGGTGGAGTCGGTCCACCTCCGTGCTGACACTTAGTACTGTCAGTGTAGCTGTGATGGACCCTTCCCGGCCGGGGATGGTGGTATTTTATTGGGTCCAAATGTGCCTCTGCCTGGTGACTGGTGTGTGGCGCATCTTTCCAGGGGCTCATGGCCTGTGGTGGATCCTCCTTTGTGAACTGTGTGTCCAAGTCTCATTTTTAATTGGTTGTCATTTTATTATTGATTTGCAGGAGTTCTTTACATAATCAGGTTACAAATCCTTTCTTGGGCGTGTGTATTGCAAATACTTCTCCTAGGTTTGGCTTTTCATTTCCTTAATAGTGTCTTTTAAAGAACAGAAATTTTTAATGTCGATGAAGCAAAATTTATCAATATTTTTCTTTTATGGTTGGCATTTTTGGCATTTGGGCTAAGAAATTTTTGCCTGTCTTTTGGTTGCGAAAATATTATCCTATTTTTTTACCAGGAGTTTTATCCTTTTAACTTTTGTTTACGTCTGTAATCCATCTAAAATTATTTTGGGGGTATGGTGTGATGATGGGTCAAGGTTAATATTTTCCCGTGTGGTAACTCAGTTGTTCCATATGTTCGTTGAAGGCTCACATTTCCCCCGCCGACGTGCATTTGTGCCCTTGTCGAGAACCAGCTGGCCACATACGGTGTGGCTGTTTCTGAGCCACCTGTCTGTTCCTCACTCTGGGTGTCTGTCCTCACACCAGCGCCACGCTGTCTTGATTACCGTACCTTCGTATTAAGTCCTAAAGTCAGATACTGTGAGTCCTCCAGCTTCTCCTTTTTTTTTTAAGGATTATTTTTGGCTATTCTGTGTCTTTTATATTTCCTTATAAATTTTAGTATCTGCCTACCAGTTTCTACAAAAATGCTTGCTGGGTTTTGGCTGGAATTGCGTTGATTCTTTAGATAAATGTGGGGAAAAGTGACGTCTTCACGACGTCCATTATTCCAGCCCGTGGTGAGGTGTGCCTCCGCTCTGGTCTGGGTCTTCTTCAGTTTCTCCTAACACTTCTTTGTGCTGTGTACATATGGATCTTGCACACTTTTCTTCAGATGTGTTCTTGTGTATTTGATGCTTTTGGTTCTATTGTAAGTGGAATTTAAAAAATCTCGTTTTCTGGGGCCAACCTGGTGGCACAGTGATTAAGTGGGCATGTTCTGCTTTGGCGGCCGGGGGTTCGCGGGCTGGGATCCCGGCTGCGGACATGGCACCGCTTGGCAAAAGCCATGCTGTGGTAGGCGTCCCACATATAAAGTAGAGGAAGGTGGGCACGGATGTTAGCTCAGGGCCAGTCTTCCTCAGCAAAAAGAGGAAGATTGGCAGCAGTTAGCTCAGAGCTAATCTTCCTCAAAAAAAAGAAAAAATCTCATTTTCCAATGGTTTGTTGGTTTTCTATTAGAAATCCAATACATTTTCTGTATAGATCTTGAATCCTGTGACCTTGCTGATTAATTCACTTACTAGTTCTAGCGGGTTTGTAGCTTCCTTAGGATTTTCTCTGTAGACAGCTGTGTCATCTGTGAATCAAACATTTTGACTTCTTTTCCCGTGTGTCTTTCCCACTTCTTTTCTTATGTCGTTGGCTAGGGCAGTACCGCGTTGAAAAGAAGTGGTGAGAGGGGACAACCTTGCGTCGTTCCCCATCTGAGGGGGAAGGTGTTCAATATGTCGCTGTGAAATGTGGTTTTAGCCGCAGACTTTTTGTAGCTGTTGTTTTGTAGACGTCCTTGGCGACAGTGAAGAAGTTCTGCTCTCGTTTGCTGAGAGCCTTCACCACCAGTGGCTGTACACTTTGATCCATTTTCTGTGTCAGCTGAGGTGATCACGTGATTTTCCTTCTTTATTCCTCTTAGTGTAGCGACTGACAGTGATTGACTTTCAAAGTTAAACCAGCCTTGCATTCCTGGCATAAACCCCACTTGGTCATGACATATTGTATTTTTTATATATTTGCTGCCAATATGCTGAAATTTTTGTTAAGGAATTTTGCATCTATGCTCATGAGGAATATTGGCCTGTCATTTTTTTTTCTTGTAATATCCTTGTCAGGTTTTGATATCAGGAAAATGCTGGTCTTATAAAACAAGTTAGGAAGTACTCATTTTCTCTATTTTCTAAGTGAAATTGTGTAAGATTGCTATTGTTTCTTCCTTAAAAATTTGATAGAATTCACCAGTGAAGCCATCTGGGCAGGACTTCTTTTTTATAGGGTGGTTTTCAATTATGAATGCATTATTTTAAAAAGTGAATAAAGGGCTGTTCAGGTTGTGTATTTCTTTTTGGATTTGTTTGGTAAATTGTGTATTTCAAGGAATTTTTCCATTTCATGTATATAGTATAATTTGTTGGCGTAAAGTTATTCATAATACTTCTTTATTCTCCTTTAAATGCCTGTAGGGACTGTAGTGACATCCTCTTTCTAAAGTTCTTACTATTTGTGTTTTCTTTCTTTTTAAAAGGATCAATCTTCCAAAGGTTTCCTCAATTTTATGACTCATAAAAACAACTCTGGGCTTTGTTGATATTCCTCTAGTGTCTGTCTCTACTTAACTGATTTCCGATCTTTATTGTGTCCTTCCTTCTACCTTAGATACACTTTGTTCTTCTTTTGCTGTCTTCTTGTTTTCTGATGTAAGTACTTAGAGCTATAAATTTCCCTCTTCGCATCACTTTGGCTGTATCCTCCAAATTTTGATGTCTTATTTTCCAACTTGTATGTACCTAGCAAAATAGCCTCAAAATGTGTGAAGGACCTGCAGAGCGGAATAGATCAATCCAACATTGTAGTGGGAGATTTCAGTAGTTCTCTCTCTATTATCTTTAGGTCAAGGAAACACAACTCCACAAGGGAATAAAAGATCTAAATGTTACGATTAACAATGAACACAATAATGGATCTACATAGAAGTCTGCATCCAATAATTAGAAAATAGGTATTTTCTAAAACAAAGAGGGAATGTCTATAAAAATTTAACTCTATATAAATGAAATTACATAGCATCTACTGCTGCATGTCTGGCTTCTTTCCCTTGACGTGTCACATCTGTGAGATTCATCCAGGCTGTTGTGTGCATGGGTGGTCCATTCATTCTCTTTTCTGTCTGGAATTCTTTGTGTGAACAGATCACACTCTATTGAGCCATTCTACTGAGGTTGGGCATTTGGGGTAGTTCCCAGTTTTCAACCATTCCAAGTTTCTGGTGCCTGTCTTTTGATGACATGTGTGTGTATTTCTGGGCGTGAATTGGCTAGAGCACGGGATATTCATTGACTCAACTCTGCCAGCTGTTAGGAAACAGTTTTTGAAGTGATTGCGCAGTTCCACTGTGTCAGCAACGTATGAGAATTCCAGTTGCTTGCATCTTGGCCGACCTTTGTTTTGTTAGCTTTTTTTGTTTTAGGCATTAGGCATGAGGTGGTTTCCCTCTGGGCTTTATTGTCACGTCCCTGGTGGCTGAAAAGCTGATCTCCCTTTCATGTTGACGGGGCATGTGGATATCCTCTTTCCTGAGTTGCCTACTCAGGAACTTTACTGTTTCTCTGTTGTTTTCAGTCTTTTTCTTGTTGGTCTTTTAGGGGTTCTTTATGTATTCTAGACGTTTCCTGGATATCTTTGTTGAGTGTGCATATTGCAGGCCCACCCTCCCACCCTGAAGACGCCCTCTCCTCTCCGGGCGGCACACCATGATGAGCAGCACTCAGCCATGGGGATGGTTTCACAGGACTGATCAAGTCGTCCATGTTACCGTGTTCAGTTTATTGTGTGTCAGTTATGCCTCAGTCAGACTGTAAAAAAACCTTGTACAGTGGCAACAACTAACACAAGACGTCTGTGTGGAGAAATGAATCCCAAATAAATGAAGACACATAGCATATTAGTGGATATAAACATCCTGACACTGTCGTTTTCTCAAAATTGATGGACAGAGTTGCTGAATTCCAAAGGAAAAAGCAACCCTACAGAGTTTTTGTGGAAATTGACAGACTGATTGAAAATTTATTTGGAAGAACCAGGGGCCCCTGAGAAGAGTGAGTGGCAGCCCATGGCAGCTTTCTCTACTAGAGGTCAGAGGTTACCGTGTAGTTAAAATTAGGAGAGTTGCAGCATTACTTCCGGATCCACAGACCAAGGGGAGGACGCAGAGCCAGCCACACTAGGCACAGGTGTGCCTGGTTAAGTCGGAGGCAGCCTCCCCTCGGGATTCTTAATCAAGGACTTCAGTAAGAAGGGAGTGCATCAGTCAGGGAAATGGGAAGTCTGAGGGTGCCGCTGGTCCAGGAGGAGGGCTGAGTGGATGTTGACGGCTGTCATCCTCCATCTCACAGCTCTGCTGTCCTTCTGCCAGCCTCACGCTCTGACGAGCTCCCCTAGAGAGCGGTGACAACCCCACCTGCTCCTCCATACATCTGTTCTGCCCCTGCCACCCTGGGGGACGCTTCTCCCGTGGTTCCGGAAGCCCAGGGCTGGCTCCTATTGGACACCTTCACTCTGGTGGGCCAGGCCTGGGCAGGGTGTGCCTGGGAGCTGGATCCCTGGAGAGTTGGGGGCTGTGGTTGGAAGGAGGAGAGCAGGTGGTCAGGCAGGGCCGGTGGCCGCAGGGGGCTGACTCCGCAGAGCCTGGCTTCGTCAGCCCATGCCTCCCTCCAGAGGGCCATCGGCATTCACGTCAGCTCTTGCATCCTTCCAGACAGAACCTGCTGCTGGCTGCCGTGACGGGTCAAGGAAATGGAACGCTGCCTCTAGTGCTTTTTTTGAAACTAGGCTGAGTATAAATAAAATAACAGGTTTGATGGAGGGGGCTTGGATTTGTGTGAGTTTAACATAGTTTAATGTTGTTTGTGAAGAAAGGAGCTCAGTCAGAATAGAGCTGCCTTAGCTAGGCACCCAATTTCGTTACCTCTTCCATCAAGAAGAAGTAGGATTCACGACTGTCCTGCCCCCTTGCCTCCCACCCAGGGCAGTCACCTTGAAAGAGGAAACCCACATATATCCCGTACATACCTGATTTGGTCATGAGTCACTTTTTAAAACAATTATTTTTTTTAAAACAATTATTTTTTGAATTGAGGTGAAATTCACCTAACGTAAAATTTGCCATTTTAAAGTGAGCAATTTGGTAGCATTTAGTGCCTTCATGGTGTCATGCAACCACCACCGCTCCATCTAGTTCCAAGACATTTCCATCACCTGAAGCAAACCCTGGGCCATTGAGCAGTCACTCCCCGTCCCCCCGGAGCCCCTGGCAACCACAGTTTACTTTCTCTCTCTAGATTTGCCTGTTCTAGACATTCCATATAAATGAAATCATAGTGTACGGTGTTTGTGTCTGTTTTCTTCCACTCAGCATGGTGTGTTCAAGGTTCATCTGTGTTCTGTTGTAGCATTTGTCAGAACATCATTCCTTTTCATGGCTGAATAATATTCCACAGGATGGCCAGACCACATCGTGTTTATCCCTTCACGAGCTGATGGACACTTGGGTTGTTGCCACCTTTCGCTGTGTCGTGGGTTACCTTCTCTGTGGTCTGTCTCTCACACAGATTTCTCCAGGTCTGTATTCAGGCCGACTCGCTGAAACGCACTCCTGAGTTTTTAAACGTGTTATTCTGTTTATTAACTTATCCACACAGTGGACCCCGTCCCAGCCCGAGTTGGAATGTTACCATCGACCCCATCCTTGTGCTCCCTGCAAGGCACACAGCAGCTGGGTTTTGTGGCTATATTTCCCTAAAGTTTTAAAACCTTTCTCAAGTGTGCATGCCCGAACCACACGTGGCTCAGCCTCGCCTGTGCCTGAACCTTAGGAAGTGGCCGTCACGCCTGCTGCCTTCTGGTCTCGGCAGTGGGATCAGGATCTGGGCCCGGGCAGGGCCAGCCTCCGGGTCTTCCCCACCTTGGCCGGGTGCTGCTCTGACCTTTGCGCACAGGGGAGCCTGTCCACCTGCAGGCATAGTGACTGGCCTCCGGGTCGTAAGGTGTGGAGGCTTCTCTGTGGGGTTGACTCACTGAGACAACAGAGCACCAGGACCCCTGGGCCCACTTACGTCTTTCCACGTCAGTTTAGAAAGTAGCGCCTCTGCTCACCCTGTAGTCAGAGGCCTCCAGGGCGTTGCGGACTGGGCGATGGACAGCCCTTCTCCTCGGTGTGGATCGGACGGGCTTGAGGAGCCGGGCAGGGAGATTTTGCAGTTTCCTCAAGAAGCCCCAGACCCCTTCCTCCATCTCTCTTTCCTCTCAACAGGAGCCTGGACGTGCAGGAAACAGGCTGCGTCCACTTGGTCTTGTTCTGTTGCAGCCCGGCTCTGGCCTGGGGGGCGCGGTCACGTTTTGGCTGCAGGGTGGGCGGAAGGGAAAGATGCATCATTACTTCCCGAGGAGGTTGTCCAGGACCAGTGATCCACCCCTCGCGGCGTCCGTGTGATGACGTGGGCGCCAGGCCCGCCTGCCAGCTCCCCGAAGGGGACACAGTGACTGTAGGTTCAGGGTGTGTGTTCGTAGCCCCTTGAGGCTGCTGTGGTATTTGGGGCGACCTTCAACTGGGCCTTGTCTCTCCCTGTCCCTGGCACCCCTCTGCATGTGGTGATGTGCGTCGTCCGTGATGAATAGTGCCCGCGAGGCCCCTGTGGTCCATGCAGGAGTGCTGAGGGCGGGGGCCTCGTCATCAGGTGCCTGGTCCTGGCCCGGCCTGAGCTGGGTTCTCTGCATCAGAGCAGTGGTTTGTGTCTCCTGGTTCCTGACGCTGTCTGCTGTTGGGGTGAGCCTGAGCCGCAGGCCTGCCCCTGGAGTGACACGGTCCCCTAGGTGAGGGCTGGGAAGCAGGCACCTGGGGACGGGCCAGCTGGGGGCCCTGGCTTCCTGAGAGGGGCCGGGCGGGCGGTCCTTGTGCTGGGCCCTCTGCTCACCCCGAGTCTCTACCTGTGACTCGTTGGCTCTGGAAGAGCTCGGTCTCCCGTGGCTCGTGGTTTGACGTTGCCCATGGTACAGAAGCCTCTGTGTGTGTGTGGCATCGGGGGAGGGGGTGGGAGGCTGGGTTTGGCCTGGGTGGCACCTGTTCCCCTGCATGCAGAGACTGGCCAGGGCTGAGGAGGTGGTGGGGAGCAATTTTGCAATGGCTCTGGCTGGGCTGTGGACAGAGACAGGCCACCTGCCCCCCTAGGTGGTCAGCCTTGCTGACACCGTGTCTTGTCTTCTGACCGGCCACCTGTGTGGAACTGCCATTGTCCCCACTTTGGCCGGGTTTTTCTGGGTGGGCCTTTGGTGCAGCTATCTCTGGCTTAGCAGGCAGGGTCCAGCCGAGGAGGCTGCTTGGGGCCAGTCTCTGTGTCTGATGGTGTGGGGCGTGGAGGACGTGCCCTCCGTTGGAGGGCTGTTTCTGGGGACGGCTCTGACGCAAGCCCCCAGTCTGGTGACCCCTCTTTCCTGGCCCTGGGGCTTTGCTGTACTTTTTCCCTGAATCAGACTTAATGCTGTTTCTATGCAACGTGCATGGCCCTGGGCCTCGGTGACGTACGCCCTGTCCTTGTCCAGTGACAAGAAACTATGGCAACCCGGATTAATAGTTAACCAGCTGCCACGTGTAGGCTGATGGATCTATTAAGGCCGGTTGAAAACGCTCGGCTCCTTCATTGAAGTTACTTGCCTCGCAGGGTGTTGTGTCCCAGAAAGTCTGGAGTTTGCATTTCTCAGGGACGCTGCAGGAAGCTCTGAAATGTCCAGACAATCAGTTACACCCTACCCTTGGTGGAGGAGAGGATGTGCAGGGCCGGGGTCCCACCTGGTCAGCGGTGTCTGGGGAGGCTGATGGGAGGCACCCACATCAGGTAGGAACCGTCTCCCAGCCTGTGGTCTGGGGGCCCCAGTTGGGGAAAAGGGTAGAAGCAGCATTTAGTCTAAGCCATGCTGCGAGCGGATGTCAGCCAGAAGCCCCGGGACTGTCTGCTTTTTTGGACCCACAGGGGTGCAGGAGCCTTTGGGGGTTCCCCCCGTGAGCCTGGAATTCTGGTGAGTGAGGGCCTGTGGGCACAGGTCAGTTTGTGCGTGCACAAATGTGCGTGCAGGTATGTATAAACAAGCACATGTAAACACACACATAAAAAAGCATGCACACGCACATGCATGCAATACACCAATGCCGGACAGACACATGTGTAGACACACACAAATGTGTATGCATGCACACATGCACACACAAACATGTTCATATGAATGTACATACATGTGTGTGTGCACACAATACACATGAGTGCACACGACTCGCCCAGACTCCCTGTCCTCAGTCAGGCCGTGTGTGGCACCCCCCAACCTGGCACCCTGGGCACCTGATTGGTTGTGGAGCCTCCTGAAGCCACCCTCAGAAAACCCCAGAAAATAATAAGTGTCGGTGAGGACGTGGAGACATTGGGACCCTTGTGCACTTTGGGAACGTGAAATGGTGCAGCCTCTGTGGAAAACAGTATGGTGGCTCCTCAAAAAATTAGAAATAGAACTCCCATGGGGCCGGCCCTGTGGCCGAGTGGTTAAGTTTGCACTCTCCGCTTCGGCAGCCCGGGGTTTCACCGGTTCGGATCCTGGGTGCAGACTGATAGCACTGCACATCAGGCCATGCTGAGGTGGCGTCCCACACAGCACAACCAGAAGGACCTGCAGCTAGGATACACAGCTATGTGCTGGGAGGCTTTGGGAAGAGGGAAGAAAAAAGAGTGGTAACAGATGTTAGCTCAGGGCCCATCTTAAAAAAACAATTAAAAACAGAACTACCATGTGATCCAGCAACCTCACTTCTGAGTGTCTACCCAAAAGAGCTGACAGCAGGTCTGGAAGAGCTATTCCTACAGGCCTGCTCACAGCAGCATCATTCATAATAGTTAACACGTGGAGGCAGCCGGAGTTCAACCAACAGATGGATAAACAGGATGTGGTGTCTAATGCAATGGAATATTATTCAACCTTGAAAAGGAAAGAAATTCTGCAATGTGTCACAACATGGATGAACCTTGAGGATGTTATGCTCCATGAGATAATCCAGTCACAAAAGGACAAATACTGTGTAACTCTCCTCACGTGAGGTCCCTCGAGGGTCAGATTCACCGAGACAGCAAGGAGATGGTACCAGAGGCTGGGGTGGGGGCTGGGGAGTGAGTGTTCAATGGGGACAGAGTTTCAGTTTTGCAAGATGAAAGAGCTATGGAGTGGATGGTGGTGGTGTTTGCACAACGTTTAATGCCACTGAACTACACTTACAAATGGTTCCGACGGTGAGTTTACGTCGTGCGGACTCAGTGTTCTTGTGAGAAGACCAGTGGTAGTGCTGCCCTGCGCGGTTCTCTGCCAGTCACCTGAGCTTTCCAGGGCCTCTCGGGGCCGGCTGAGCCGGGGCGGGGCCTGTTCTGATTTCCCAGGTCCGTGTGTCGCGCTCGCAGGAAGGTTGGGCCTTGAACAGCCTTCTGACACTTATGAATTTACGTTTTGAAGAGATGACCTCAGAGCATTTAGAGTTTTCACCCGGCAGTGGTCTTCTTCTGGCTGAAATATTTACCGGCTGGCTTAGGAGGTGGCCAGTGTTGTTTGCTGGTTGTTTCCCGCACGTGGAGGGGCTTTTGCTGGGCACGCGCTTCCCACCTGCGCCTCTGGGCCTCCGTAGCCCACCAGGCCGCCCACCCCATCTGCCCGCCTGCGTGAAGATGTAGAGGCTGTGGGGAGAGAGCCAGCTGGACGGTTCTCCTGCCTGCACGCCTCCCGCCCTGTGCCCCGTAGGCCGAGGGCCAGGATGGCCTTCACCCCCCCCACAACAGGGACTCTGAGGATCAGCCTCTGGGAGGGGGCGCTCTGATGGGAGACCCCGAGTGGAGACCCCCTCCTGCTCAGATCAGGAATCTCAGCATCTGGATGGCAGGGGACAGCACCTGGTGGACCAAGGCCTGGAGGGGCGGGGACCCTCGAAGGCCGCGGGCGGCAGGGCAGGTACCCCTTGTCCCCGCAGCAGGTGCCTGCCCTGCCCCGAGTGCGCCATCCTAGAAGCAGGCTGAGGCTCCAGTCTGGGGGTGACCAGAGCCAGACAGGGCACCAGGGGACACCTTCTCCCCGAGACTCGGACTCCGGGCCTCGCCACCGTCCCCCACTGGGTGCTGAGTGCACAGAGGAGATGTGCGTACAAGGAGGGGCGGGCTCCCTGGACCTCCTGCCTTTGTCCCGTGCTGCTGCTCCCTGACCAGCCCCCTTGCTGTTGCTGGGCAAACCCACATTGGGGTTCAGGGCTCGCTGCTCTGCAGGCCTGTTTCTCCTTCTCCCTCTCCCTGATCCCGCTCCCGAGCCAGGGCGGCCCCGCCAGCTCCCGGGCCTTGGTGCACTCCTGTCCGTCTGCACATCGGGACTGTGAGCCCCGGCGCAGGTTCAGCGGCTGATGCAGGGGGCGAAGTAGCACCGAGGTCCTAGAGGTCTGTCACTGCTGGTGGTGCTGGAGCGGCCTGAGCACCTGGTGGTGAGGGGCAGCCAGCGTGGGCCTTGGACAGCGGGACCCCTCTCGGCAGCCGGGGGAGTCACAACTGCTCACAACAACGGGAGGTGGCTGGAGCCGGAGCACCCCAAGCCCTGGCTGCCCCGGGGCGATGCCCTGCCTGTCCTGTCCCGAGTGACCTCCCAGCAGGCCCTGGAGGAGCTGGGCCCAGCAGCCAAGATACTGTATTGATCTGGCTGTCGCCCTAATCACTAATTTATGAAAGTTTCCGGTGCTGTCTGAGGATATCAGTATGAGACACCGGAACACAATTCCAGACTATTTTAGGCCAGACGGGATCCAGGATAAACAGTGGTCGTCTGGGAAGTTGCCACTAAGCGTGTTTTATGGGCCGAAGCATTTCCTGTAAGTAGATGTGGAGGAGGGGGACGGGCAGGCAGGATGCTGACCCCAGAGTCCCAGAGTCCAGCCTGTGGGCGGGCAGGCGCCAGCACCCCTTGGCTTCTGATCTGCAGCCATGTGGCCCTGGGGCTCTGGGCGTCTTCCTGGGCACCAGAAGCCAGGATTGTTCCGGAACCCAGGGCCCCCGGAGGCCTCAGCTGTGTCTCTTGGCTGGTGTCACATCCCCGCTCTGTCTGTTTCTCAGAAAAGACAGGGTGAGGGCCTTGCTCCCGCCCTCGGGTCGGGTGCTGTGCTGGAAGGGGCTGCAGTGGTGCCGGGCGCAGGGCTGTCCTGTGCCCTACAGCTACAGACACAGACAAGCAGGAGGCCCGTGAGGCAGGGTGGGGAGGGGCTGGCAGAGGCTTCCTGGAGAAGAGCCTGGGGGCTGAGTAGGGTGGCCAGGAGGGATCAGGCGGGATCGTAGAGAGTGGGTGGAGGTGCCTGGCTGGGTTGTCCCAGGCTGGTGGGCAGCACACAGGATGCTTGGCCGTCGCCAGGTTTCAGCCCCCGTTGGGGCTGAGGAGTCTGGAGTCAGAGGCCAGAGCAGACAGCCATTTCCCCATTTGACCTTCCTGCCCGGGGGCCTCAGGACATCCTCGGGGCCAAGGAGACCTGTGGCTCAAGGGGCCCCTGCGAGGGGCCAGGCAGTCAGAAGAGGAACTCCATCCTCTCTCTTCTGCCTCTAGGGCCCCGCGGTCCTTACCAAGAGTTTGCTGGCCTCTCTAGCTCCTTTTCTCTTCTGTAAGATAGGAGCATTGAACCCTCTCCAGGCTGCTCTGAGAACTGGAAGCCATGAGGAAGAGGAGGCCTTCTCGAAGCGCCTGCCCGTGGCGCCTGCCACCGTCCACCTGTTGGGTCTTGGTTCCCCGCAGGCCCGTGGCCTTGGAGTACGGGTGATGGTGAGCTGGTCAAGGCCTCAGTGTGTCTCTGAGGTGACCGTCTGTGAGCACTCTGGCCTGCATGCAGGTGTCCTGTTTTCCCAGGCGGGCCGGCCCAGGCGCCCGAAGAGGCAGTGCGGGGCCCGTGTTGGCCTGCGAGGGCCAGGCGGGACCTTCGGCAGAGGCCACACAAGCCCTGCAGACAGCAGGCCTCAGAGTTGGGTGGATGATTTTCTTCGAGAGTTTTCTGGGTCATAGAATGTGGGTCACAAATTTTTATCAGCTTCTGCATGAATGTCATCAACAGTAACATTTATTATTACAGCTTTCTAGGTAATTCCCACTTCTGGTATGGAATTTCCTGAGGATGAGGGGGCTGGTCCTACCTGAGGACACTGTGAGGGCCAGGCGTCTCCTAGGAGACTGGGTGAGGCAGGCTGGGAAGGCAACGGTCTGGGGCCAGGTTCCGGCTGCAGCCCACACCCAGGACTTGCCCTGTGGCCATGGGCAGCTCACTGTCCACATGACTTCTCTGCAGACTGTCTTGGGCAGCCACTTCCCGTGGCCTTGAAGGCATTAGGACAGGACCCTCCCAAGGCCTTGGGACCTGGGGTGGGGGGCGCTGGCAGCTGGGGTGCCCCTCCAGGTCTGCTGGGGCACCTTCCGTGGGCACGTGCATTGTGTCACTAACAACAATAGCGGTGACTCACGACTCTGCACCGGGTCTATTTTTACGCTCCCGGGCTCATCTCCTCTCTTGCCTTCTTCGTTGGGGGCAATTTTTGTCTGTTTTAAGAAAGGCCCTGGCTTATGAAAGGACCTCATTTTCACCCTGAGATTTCACTGGACTCAGAGCTTTCCCAAGATGGCTTGTTGGAAAGGCTTCTCTGCCCACCCAGGGCCGGACACACACGAAAGGCAGACCATTGTTTTATTTTTAGGGAAAACGTGTCCGAACGTTACCTAACATCTTGCTTTGCATTTTGTGGTCAGTGCACGAGAGCCAGCATTTCAGCTCTCCCCGCCTGCTCTGTCCAGGGTATGGGGCTGTGGCATCGTACTGTGGGAGTGACCGCCCCCTCCCCTCCCTGCAGCCCACCTTTTCCAGTGAGACCACTAGCCCATCCGTTCCCAGGACCTGCAGGACCGATGATGCAGCCCACATCCAGGCCGAGTGTGACCGTCCAGGGGCTCCTGTGTTCCCAGGCCTGTTCCCAGCACAGTTACAGCGATTTGCGCGTCCCCAGGAAACCTGAAGTGGTTTCTGTGAGTCTCACTAGAAACAAGGGTGTTGGAGTGTTGACCGCGCTGGAAAAGGGCTCCTGAGATTGGATGAGAAACTGTGAGGATGTTGTCGAATGCCACCTGGGGGAGTTCTGTCGGGGCTGTGGGCTCAGTGCTAGGACAAGCCATGAGAAAGCTGCTCCACGATCGATGGGCTCAGTTCGGTGACCCTGAGCCAAGCCAGCAGCCCTCAGAAAGGACCTGGCGTGGGCTCCCCCGAGGCAGGGGCGGTGCAGGAGGGCTGGTGTTGCATCTCGACCATGGGGAAACAGAATGAAAATCTCCCTCCGCTCACGGTCAGTCAGCTGCATCAAGATGACCTATTTTCGTAGCAACTCCAATTCTGCAAAATAAAAGCCTTCCTTGAAGAACAGATATTCTTAAAACCCTTGTTTTTAAATATTTATCTGTACCAGGAAGAGTATGTGCCGTGCCTGCGCGGCCGTGTTGCAGGAGGGTCTGGGGGACTGGAGCTCAGAGCTGCGTTGTTTCCTTGCAGGCGTGACGCGCAGACACGCTTCCTGCTTGCAGGACTTACATTCCTGGGAAGGAGATGCGTGAATGTTAGATGGGATTGCTGGGGTCGAGTGACCTTTTCCTTTTCCCTGTGTTGTGATGTTGGAGGCATCGATGCAGGGGCGAGTGTGCCTACAGCATTACACAGCAACACGCCACCTTTAAGAACGCAGCTCACTGGTCTCGGTCAGCCATGACTCAGGGACCCCCGGCTGGTGCTATCAGTTCTTTGCCCAAATGTCGGCTTCCAAAACATCCCCCACGCATGACCTTGTAAAAAGTAGCGATGCCCCCACCCCTCTTCTTGCTTTATTTTCCTCCCAGGCACTGTGTTGTTTGCTGGCTTAGTGTCTGTCTCGCCGCACTGGAGTGTGCACTCCAGGAGGGCTCCTCCCTGCCTTCTTTCAGGGTCCAGGACAGGCCTGGCACGTGGTTCCTTCAGCAGCCTCCAACCTTGGCTCGCTCAGCGGTGCCCAGCCTCCCACACAGATTGTGGCCAGAGCCCTCAGTCGGACAGGGCTGAGGTCTAGCCCCGAATGGCCCGGGAGAAGCAGTGCCTTCTCCGAGTGGTAGGGGTGTCAAGGGCCCGTCCAGGGCTCGGGCGGCTTCTGGTACCACGTGCAGGGCAGCAGGGCCCTGTGAGGCTGCAGACCTGCCTGGAGGGATGGAGGGTCAGAGGACAAGAGGACAGAGGCTCCCAGGACACCAGGGTGGTGACCTACGTGTGTGGGTAGTGGAGGGTTTGCATGCGAGGCTTGGGGATCAACGCCCCACGGGCCCGAGGTTTGGTACCACCAGGCCTGCCAGAGCCTGTCTGGGGCTGAGGGTGGGGTGGGGGTGAGGCAAACAGACAGGGCTCGCTGCTCCCACCCCTACTTGGGTTAGCACTCCGTGGCTGCTGGGCTCGTGCACTCTCAGGACACTGCCGTGCCTTCCCACTGATGGGTCAGCACCCCACCCCGGGCGAGAACCACCTTCACCCTCCACTTCACCCACCCTGGTGGCTCCAGCCCCTCCCCGGCAGTGGGGGCTGAACTTCACCTGGAAGTGGCTCTGACTTCTGTGCAGTAGCTGGAAAGTTGGGACCCCGACTCCTCCCTGCCCCGTGTCTTAAGGAGTGGGAGTAGTATGAGCTCAAAACTACCAGGCTGCTGGGGAGGCCACAGGTAGCCAGCGTCCTCCGCCACCCCTTGCTGCTCTGGTTCTGAGCCGGCAGGTCTGCTAGCGTCTCCTCCGCTCAGATTCCCCCTCCATTAAACCCTCCACAATACCCGCCTTTGCAGGGTGTGAGAGTGGAGTGGGATACTTGCTGTGGGTTTCCTTATGCTTCTGACATATTACTTAATACCCTTTAGTTCCCATCTTTCTTGTCCTGGAAAGACTAACATCTGGAATTTGTGCTTTTCTCTAAAAATGCTGATTATCTTGGCTAAGATCCCTTGCTAACTCACGGCTGGGGGGTGCCAATGCTTGGGGCGTTGTGCTGACGGCTAGGGGCTGGCGGCCAGGTACACCACAGCAAGCTGCCCACGGGAGGGGAGGCGCCTAACCTCTGCTCCCGGGGCTGCGCTGGACTGGACCTCTGGCCACCAACACGCTGGGGCCAGGTCTCTGAACAGCAGGACGCCCTCTGTGGGCTCTGTTCTTAGCGTGGGCAGCGTCCACGGCCCTCATCCTCAACTCCGTGTCAGAATAGCTGAGGCTGTGCTGACAGTGCTCTCAGACGTGCTGGGCCTCCTGTGCTTCTGAAGCGTGCAAAGACATGTCCATAAGCATCTGGGACCAGGTTCTCCAGGTGCCGTGAGGCCTGATGGAAAAGAATGAGAGCCAGGAGCCACGTGGCAGGCCCTGTCATGGGTATGGGGAGGCGGGGCGCAGGCCTGGGGGGTGGCGACCTGTGAGGGCACGGACCTGGGGATACAGACCCAGGATAGAGGTGGGGCCAGCCGCTGGCCTGGGTCAGCTGGAGCAGGCAGGTGCTGGGGGAGGTAGCAGGAAGCGAGGCTGGCCTGGGCCCTGGGCAGAGATGGGTGCCTGGGGCACTGAGGAACAAGGAGGGGAAGAAACACGCGTGGACCTTGTGGAATCCCCGTCTCACGTTAAGGAGGAAGCATCAGGTTCAAAACAGAAGTGGGAGCCCTGGGAAGCATGTCCAGACTCCTCTTTGTTCAACAAGGATTCCCGCTAACCGCGGGGCTGCCGTGCAAACAGGAGTGTCTTTCAAGAGGGTTGTGACTTTAAGAAAAGCTGCAATTTCCAATGATCCCTTTCTCACTGATTCTGTCGAGAAAGTCAACAGAAGTAAGGACTCATGCGCTTTCACCCAGGCCTGTGGTCTGCCCCCCAGAGAGGCCATGGTCCTGTGCCCGCCTCCGTTATTAATCCTGGGGCTGTTGCAGGCTCCACTTAGGCTCATCCAGCAAATCCCACGGGGCAGACCCTGCCCCTCCAGACTCAGCAGGAGGGTGGGGAGCCTGCTTCTGAGGCTCTGGGCTGCCCTGAGACCCCGGGGCTGCCTGTTTGTGGGTCTTCGTGGATGGGGGGCAGTGTTCCTTGGGGCTGCTGGCGCCTGAGATGGAGGCTGAGCTACTCTGGGCACCGTGTTGCTCCCTTCATGCCCTGTCCTGTCTGTGGGCGGGGTGGCCTGCCCCAGCCCCACAATGAGCCAGGAGGAGGGGGCTGCACGGCCCCCAGGACCCTCCTCCCTGCCTTGGCTCTGGTCCTCCCTGCTTTGCACAGGAGCCTGAGTTCAGCCTCCAGCTGGCACCACAACTGACCCACTTCTAGGTGGAATGGGCCACAGGAGGGCCACAGGGATTCCTGCAGGGTCGGGGGGGGGCCACTGGGGGGCTGCTCTGACCGGGGCTGGTGGCAGGCACAGGGCCTTTCGGTCACCTCACCTGGTGTCCTTCTGTTTTTTCTGCAGTGAACTTCGACCACTTCCAGATCCTGCGGGCCATCGGGAAGGGCAGCTTCGGCAAGGTAAGGTGGAGGCACAGGAGGCCGTGGCAGGACCACAGTGTCGGACAGGCCGGCCCCTCGGTCCGCCTGCTGTGGAGAGGCCCGCCTCCCTGGGTCTGTCGATGGAGGGGGTGGGTGTGCTTCTCGCCCAGCAGGCCGGTGGTGGTGGGGGCCGTCTGGGTGGGCTGTTGACTGAGCTCCTGACCGCTAGGGTCTGAAGTCCAGGTCTTCAGGGTCTCATAGCTCAGCAGGAGCTGAGGGTAAGATGGCTCAGCTGCTGGGCTCTGCAGGGCCAAGACCCCGACACCCACTTACTCTCAATGCTGAGGCTCGCTTTGCGGGCAAGAGTTTTCCTTAGAGGTGGGAGCCTGCTTGAGGCCCAAAAGTTCTGGAAGCGTTGTAGAAGCTGCTCCGTGGTGTGGCTGATTGGCCACATGCAGAGCTGCTGGGCTGCTCGGAGGCCGTTGTTGCAGCTGGAGCCCAGAGGCCAGGCTGAGCCCACGCGGGGTCTGCAGGGCATGGAGGTGGCAGGACCGAGGGTGGGCGCCCAGTGTGCTCCCTCCTCCTGGGGTGGCCGTGCCACTTGCGTCCTCGTAGGCCTTCCCCGAGCCGTTTCTCCACGTCCTTGTGTTTTTTCTTGGTCAGATCCAAATCCCTGATTGCTGCCTTGTAACATCTAGAGATGGGGGTAATTATAACTCAAAGAGGCTTGAGGAGCTTCTGAAAAGGTTAAAATTAGCTCCCGGGACTCGGCCCTGATGGGTCTGCTGTAAATGAATCTCTTCTGAACGGACAGCTTCTCTGCAGCCGTCGAGGGCCTTGGCAGGTGAGGGTTGCGCCCCCTCCGTCTGCACAGCTGTCTGGACCCGTGTCTGTTTAAGCTCTGCAAGCCTTTGAAAGGGTTGCTGTGCTACCGAGCTTAGTGCACAGAGTATTTGAGGCTGTTAATTGCCTCCACTTCGTTGTATCACACAGGGGCTGCCTTAGGGTCCCGGGGCCTGGGGTAATTATAAGCCAGAGCAAATTAGCCCCTTGCACGAGTCCATTGAATCCTCTTATGCATTCAGGAGAGAATGTTTTAACATCTCTCCATGTCAGGAGGTAACTGCTGGACCTGTGCCTTTTGTCGACTGTGCCAAGATGGCTGATGCAAAAGACCAGGTCCTAAAGTTGAATTTGTCAGACACTGACGGCCGGTTGGGACAGCCTCTGCCCTCCTGGCTTCTCGCAGCTGAGGGGAGGTTCTGTCCCCCAGGGCCACAGAGGGTGTGGGGAAGCTGGAGGGGCAGGCAGGGTGGGCTTCAGGGAACAGTAGTGGAACCAGCAGTGGAGGACACCAGCGGTGACCGGGTTTCTGGAGGGGCGGTTTCTATGGGGAGACACAGGGGTCATCCAGGCATTTGGAAAATGGGCCGAGGAGGCATGCTGAGGACTCTCAGGGCACAGGCTAACCTGAGGCAGGTGAGGCTGGTGGGCATGGCGCCCAGCAGCCGCTTTCCTGTCCCCACCTCTTCTCCACCCCACCGTTCCCCTCCAGCAACTCGTGCACACAGCTGGGCAGCCTTCCCATCCCCACAGTGTCTGCAGAGCCCCAGGATTCTGTCTTCTCTGACCAGTTCTTGGCTTTGGAGAACCAGCTGGCCACAGGGTCCCGGAAATGGGGCTCTGCAGAGTGGGGTGACAAGAGGAAGCCGTGGGATCCTGTCGGGGTTTTGTTTTCAGATGGAAGTTATGGCTTAATTGGAGGGCTCCTTCCTGCTCCCTAATTAGGCTGCCTAATTAGGCCTCCAGGGGTCTCTGGGCTGCAGTTGCTGGTTGCCGGGTGGGTGTCTGGAATGTGGGGAAGGCCAGGGCCCACCACAGTCCTGGACACTGGTCCTTCCAGCTGCTCTCAGTGGCCAGGGCAGTGACCCCATGAGGAGAAGGAATGAGGGTTTGGAAACTCATTGGGGCTTGAGAAGGCTGGCTCTGAGCGTGCGTGGCTGGGCCCCTGTGTGCGTCTGTGTATCCGTGGCCTCATTTCCGAGGGTGTGCACAGGCTCAGCCACGTGGGACCCCACAGTGAAGACTGGCTTTATGAACTGCTCTCGGTCATCTGGGTGTGAACATTCAGATGCCCTCCTTCATGAGTAGAGGCAAAGTAGTTGGTGTGTGTCTGTCACGACCAGTCAGTTCCAGTGAAATGGCCGTTTACTCTCTGGGGCGATAATTTCTGGAAATGAATCATCCAACTTGCTGTATCTAGTCCTTGGGTATAAAGACTGGTTATTGTTTTTTAAATGTTTTTATTGTGGTAAATTACACATAACATAAAATTTACCATTTTAACCATTTTTAAGTGCACAGTCTGATGACATTAAGCTCGGTCTCATTGTCGTGCAGCCACCATCCATCTGCAGAACTCTTTTCATCTTGCAAAACTGAAACCGTCCTTATTTAACATTAAGGCCCCCTCCCTGGGCCCTGGCGCCCACCATCCACTTTCTGTCTGTGAATCTGACTGCTCCAGGGACCTCGTATAAATGGATCATACAGTATTGGCCCTTTTGTGTCTGGCTTATTTCACTGAGCAGAATGTCCTCACGCTCATCCATGTTATAGCAGGTGCCAGAATTTCCTTCCTTTTAAAGGCTGAATAATGTTCCACTATATGGCTATGTCACATTTCATTTATCCACTCATCTGTTGAGGGACACTTGGGTTGCTTCCATGTTTTAGCTATTGTGAACCATGCTGCTGTGAACGTGAGTGTGCAAATATCTGTTAGAGATCCTACTTTCAGTTATTTTGGGTATATACCCAGAAGTGGAATTACTGGATCATATGGCAATTCTTTTTTATTTTATTTTTTAAAGATTTTATTTTTTCCTTTTTCTCCCCAAAGCCCCCTGGTACATAGTTGTATATTCTTCGCTGTGGGTCCTTTTAGTTGTGGCATGTGGGACGCTGCCTCAGCGTGGTTTGATGAGCAGTGCCATGTCCGCGTCCAGGATTCGAACCAACGAAACACTGGGCCGCCTGCAGCGGAGCGCGCGAACTTAACGACTCGGCCACGGGGCCAGCCCTGGCAATTCTGTTTTTAATTTTGGGAGGACCCTCCATACTGTTTTCCACAGTGACTGCACCATTTACATTCCCACCAATGGTGCACAGCATTCCAGTTTCACCACGTCCTCACCAATACTTCTTGTTTCCTGGGTTTTTGGTAGTGGCCATCCCAGGCGTGTGAGGTAGTGTCTTGTTGTGGTTGTGATTTGTGTTCCCTGATGGTCACAGAGACTGACGTTGAGGTCCCATCAGTGGCATACTCATCTCTAGTGAGGAACCGTGTGAGCGCCGGGCTCCTCGGGCCTGCGAGTTCCCAGGTGTCTGCAGAGGAAGGGACTAGGCGCCCGCAGGCCTCCTGTTGGGGGCTGGGGTTTGATTTTGTTGAAGTTGTTTTCACTGAGCAGCAGGACAGTGACATTTTTATTCAGAGCAGAGACTAGTGGAACGCCTCCTGCAAGGAGAGAGTAGTCGGGTGGTCCAGGGCTCAGGAGGGCAGATCAAGTCAGAGATGCATAAATAGAAAGATTAGCATGAAGTTTCGAAGTGAAGATGAGTGAAAATTAGAAGGACCAGCTGGCTGGAGCTCCCGTTTTCAGTTCCCAGTCAGAGGACATCCCTGCCCCACGGTGGGAGTCACCCTCTTAGCGCCAGCTTCCAGGTTTATCCCTCGTTCATTCGCTCACTCCTCGTCGAGCCTGAACTGCGTGCCTGGGGGTCCTCTGCTTGGGGGCAGCAGGCCCTGGTGGCCCACCTGGCTCAGGCATCAGAACTTAATGCCTGGCTCCCTTTGCTGAGCTGGAGCCCCAAGAAGAATCCCAGAGGAACTCTGGAAGTCTCCATGGGAAGGACATTTGCTGGATGGACTCGCTCTTCTCTTGGGCATCCTCTCTCCCGGCAATTGCTGGTTGGCCTTGAACAGCTTGGCACGTGTCTACCCCATTGATACCTGCTATTGGAGAAGTCATGTCCCAGGGGAGATGATTTTGCTCTCCAGGGCAGAGCAGAAGCTGGTGGTGGTTTTGTGGGCCTTGAGAACACAGCATCCCCTGAGTTGAGGGCTGGAGAGGGCTCTGTCCCTGGTTCTTCTGGGACGTCATGACCACCTGACCATGTGAGGAGGCTGGCACCATCCTCGGTGCAGAGAAGCCAGGAGAGAGCCATGCTGCCGATGGGACACTCTCCCCACCATCGTGCCTGTGCATGGTGCCCACCCAGCACTGGGAGCTGGGAGGTTTCCCACCGCTGTGCCTGGTCGCGTATGAGCCCCCAGGCATGGGCCTCACTCAGTGGGGGACAGGTGAGCGCCACAGGTGTGTTTGGACCGTGGGTCTCCATGGTGACACGTGTGGCAGCCCTCAGCCAGGGACTGAATGCGCCATATCTGGGATCTCAGATCGCAAGTGACAGACACTTCATTCAAGCGAGCTGCAAAGTGGGTAGCAGATATTAGCTGAGGGTGGGGAAGGGCAGGGGTGGCTGGTTCCCAAGGCAGCTGAGCTGGGCTGGGATCCTGCCAGGGCTAGGTGGCCGCTGCCCGCCTGGGCCCTCTCTCACCAGCCACAGTGGGGACTCGCCTGCTCAGCCCTGGGTGGCCCCCGAGCTCCATGGCCGGGGACAACCAGGCTGCTCTCTTCCCGCCTTGGGATGAGCTAGCGCAGGGCAGCCCTTCTTGGCCTGGCGCAATCCTGTGCTCCTGCGCTGCATCTGTCTCTGCAAATGAGGGTGTAGTGGTCTACAGAGATTTGTTACAAAGCAGACGGTGCTCAGGGGCGCTGGGATAGCCCCTGGGGGCTGGGCAGCCCCCACTCTGCGCTCACCGTCCCCACCAGTTCGGAGTGTCTGCTGGAGCAGAAGCAGCAGCTGGCTGAGATCTGAAGGCGGGGTTCGTCTGCAGTGCTGGCGTGGAGTGGGGAGTCCAGCGGTGGGGCATGTCGGCTCAGAGCCTTGCCTTTGGGGGCCCCCCGGCAGCCTGGGAAGGAGGACGGAGTTTGGGCAAGGCTGACTTAGCTAGTTGCCATCTTGACCTGGTCTTTGGAAAACCACAGTTTCAAAGAAACAATTTCTAAAAATGGTGAACTGTGAACATATTGATGTTTTTGTCTGCAAATCATGCCCCTCGAAAGCAGAGATGTCAGTAGGGCCAGCCTACATGTGGATGCCCCAGGGCCTGCCTCTCCTCCTCTCCTTCTCTTCCCATCTCCTCCCCCTCCTCCTCCTCCCCCCCTTTCTCCTCTTTTTCCTCCTCTTCCTCCCTCCCCCATTCTCCTTCTCCTCCCTCTCCTCCTCCCTTCTCCTCCTCCTCTTCCTCCTCCTCTTCCTCCCCCTCCTCCCCTCTCCTGTACATTGCATCTTGGCTTGGCCTTCTTCCCAGAAGGTGTGGAGTTCACTCACTGTCCCGGGCCTGAGGCTGCCCTTGGGAACCTCAGACTTGCCCCCTGGGTCCACATCAGGGACGCCAGCCCCACGGACCAGGTTACGAGTCCCAGACCACTGCCTCCCACCAACTCCAGTGCATAGCCCACCAGCTGGGGTTGGCTGTGTGGGGTCCTGCCCACCTCTGCCCCAGGTTCAAGGTTTGGCTCATGGGCAGAGTTGGTTTTCATTAAAAACCAAACTCCCCAGAGGCCTGTCCATCTGGAATTACGCTTGCAGGAATCTCTGTAGCATAGTCTTTACTCACAGTTCATGTTCACCAGGGTGGTTCCAGCCATAGGACTGAGGGGTCCCATGAGGGAGGGAGGAGACGGGCCCTCTTGTGAGCATCCTGCCCTGGGGAGTCCCCTAGGGCTGCTGAGGGTGGAGGGAGGGATCTGCCCCTCCCCCTGGGAGGCAGGTAGGTCCTCCTTGGTGCCCTTCCAGAAACCTCCTTGATGGGACGCCACCCTCGGGGAGGCAAGGCTGCTGTTTCTGGCTTGGGCCTGGCCCTCCCTTACTGCAGCCTTTGTGGGTGTATTTCTTTCTTTGAAACATGCCCCTCCCCCCTCCTTCCAACTGGGAGTCCACTGGGGGATGAGGCTCTATCCCACCCCTCTTTCCTTGGCTCTGAGAAGTCCCCAGGCCCCTGCCTGTCGCTGGGCTGAGCACCCCCTGGGGGCCCTGAGGCCCCTGGGCTGATGTGGACACAGCTTTCTTCTCCTAGAGCTGGGGCTGGGGCCACGCTGGGACCTGCTGCAGTTACCCCGGCTCAGTCCCCAGCCACTGCCCAGCAGGGCCTAGACAAAGGTCCTTGGCCTTCCCAGGACACTGGGCACCATGGGAAATGCTTCTCTGGCAAGAGCAGGATGCCCATCCTGACCCTCAGGAGGCCCACGTGGGGACGGTGGGACATTGGGATGCCAACTCCGCAGCCTGATCCCACTTCCCTGGGAGGAGCAGCCGGTGGGGGCCACTGCCCCTCTCTCTTGGCTCATCCAGTTTGTGGCTCGAGACTCAGCAGCTGGCCCCGTGGCCTCACCACCTGCTCTGAGGCCCTCCACGTGAACTGTGGCGTCCTGCTTTGGCCCTTTCCTGGGGCCACCCTGGGGCGAGTGTCCCCCTCCTGGGCACATGTCTCCCTGGGGGCTGCCTAGGCAAGCCTGACATGTGGCCGCCCTCCAGATCCCTCTGCCCTGGGCCTCCGTAGCGCCCGCTGCATATGTGGCCCCGGGCCGCTAGTGCCCTGACTTGTGGGACAGCCCACTGGGAAGGGCGTGGCCTTCGCAGCAAGGGTTCTGGCTGCAGCCTGGCCCGAGGGTGCTCGGTCCTGCCCAGAAATCGGCTCTGCCTCATGTCTGGGGCTGTCAGAGGAGCCCTCAGGGCCCTGTGGTCCTTGAGACTGTGTCCAGGCTCCAGCCGCCCAGCAGGTGGCCTGTGCTCGCTGCTGCCGGGAATCGGAGTGCTGTTTACATGCACAGGCAGGCGCTGCCCCCGCCTCTGCCTCTTGGCTTGGGTCTCCCCGGTTCTGATCCGCTGACATCCAGCTGAGTGATGTGGCTGTGGTTTATTCCAGGGCAGATGGTTTAGGTGGAATAATTAAGACTTGGAGAAAGTCCATCCGTTTTTCTCATGGAATCGATGATTGTCCAGCCTTCAAACTCTGGCCCCTTTCTTCCCTCCTTGGGCCCGTGTGTGAGTGTGTATGTGTGTGTGTGTCTGCCTGTCTGTGAAGGAGGCCTCTGCCCGCACTGCCCAGCTGTGTGTGTTTGGCCTCTAGGACATTGCGTTCCTGCTCCAGGCTGCAGTGATCACAGGATTATCACGGCATTGCTGTTGGGCATTTGTGGGACGCGGTCCCCACCCCCAAGGGTCAGTGGTGTTTGAGCCTGGTTTAGGGTCTCTCCCCAGGGCCCCTCCGGGACAGGCTGGTGGTTGAGGGGGCTCACACCTGTCGGGGGTGGAGGTTGTGGCACCCTCGGAAGCCACGCTGACCCCTGGCCCAGAGCCTCTGGTCTGTGCCCGTCTGCTGTGCAGGTGGGTGGAGACTCTTTTCTGGCTAGGCTGCTCCTCCTAAAGGCAGTGACTCTGGGGCTCTGGTTCCTGGGGAGGGGACGGGGTGTCCACACTCTCGGAGCAGACGTAACTTGCTTTCCCAGTTCCCTTTTTCCCGGGCAGTGGGCGGCAGGTCGATCAGAGGGTGAGAGGCAGGAACCAAACCCCATCTTTGCAGAAGGAACCTGCGAGGAGCTGCCCTAACGCCGTCCTGCCTTCCGTCCGGCTGCCCTGGCCCTCCTGGCCACGCCTGCCCCTGGCACCCCCTGCCCTGGCCCTCCTGCACCCTCCCTGGGTTCTGGGGAGGCCCCCACCGCCTGGACGAGCCAGCCCTACTGTGCTTGCATCGCACGGCGTCCACCTGTCACAGCTAGTGTTACTACTTTTACAATCAGAACTAAGACAGCGTTCTATTTTGGAAAAAAAGACTTGACTCCATCTGGAATTTAACATTTTTCCTTCGGCAAGCTCACAGCTCCTGAGCCATGTGGGGGCTGCTCGCTTGGCCCTCCTCTGAGGGACCTGCTGCCTGTCCGTCCTCCCCAGAGGGACTGCTGTCTGTCTCCCCATCCCCAGAAGGGATCATTGTCTCTCCGGCCCTTTCTGGCCTCCTGTCCTGCCCAGGGACGCTGTTCTGTTCTGTCCGCCGGGGGCTGCTGATTCAGGAGCCTTCGGAGCATCCCAGTTTGAAGAGCCGCCTCCCTGTCCCCCCCACCGCCTTTCAAAAATTTCCGCTTTGTCACACATTTATTTTTCCAGTTGAACTTTTGAATGAATTTTGTCAGGATCAAAAATAAACTCACTGAAATTTGGGTAGGAATTACATCTTGAGATCTGATGAGAGATCAGCTGGTCCCCACCCATCTAGGGGTCCAGTACCTTTTTCTTCAAATGTTCTTCATTTTTCATGTTAGTCCTTCACTAACATGATAAGCAGTGTTTGTTTATTATATGTTGTTGCTCTGGAATTATACGATACGTTGTCATGCATGTTATCTTTCTTCATTCTTGTGAGAAGGAGATTTTATCTTCTGACTCTTTTTCCAGTTTGTTGGTCAATAGTGACTTCTGTCCACCCCTGTGTCCCCAGCACCCCCCTGCCCCCTGCCTGCCCCCAGCCATTGAGGGGCAGGGGCTGTGCCTGCGGCCAGAGGACTTGGGTGGTCAGTGGGGTGGCTCAGGCACCCAGCCCAGCGGGCAGTGCTGCGGGGGGCGCGGGTGGAGGGTGGGGGTCTGGCCTGCCAGCCTGCGGAGGATCCTTCTGGGAATAGCAAGACCCACTCCTGGCCTCATGAGGGGCATTTGTGGCTTTTAGACAAAATTGTGTCCTTTGTGTGAATCGCTAAGTGTGCTCTGAGCTGGAAGACGATGGGCTCCCATTGGTGTTGTCTACGGGGCCTGAAGCTGGGTCTCCACACCAGGGTCACAGGTCCTCTTTTTGTTTTTTTAATGCTTTTTTGGTGTGGAAGATTGGCCCTGAGCTAACATCTGTTGACAATCTCCCTCTTTTTGTTTTTTCTCCCCAAAGCCCCAGTGCATGGTTGTATATCCTAGTTGTAGGTTATTCTAGTTCTTCTGTGTGGGGCCCCGCCTCAGCGTGGCCTGATGAGCGGTGCTAGGTCCACGCCAGGATCCGAGCCGGGGAACCTCCAGCCGCTGAAGTGGAGAACATGAACTTAACCACTCGGCCACAGGGCCGGCTCCGTGCAGGTCCTCTTAACAGGGGACACCAGCTGGACCAGGGGGGCATCAGGGAGCGACGGCTGAGGCATCTGAGGGGCACAGCCCTTAGGAGGCAAAGGCATGTCTCCTGGAGGCGGTGTCCCTGTGTGAGTTCCAGAGTCCCCTGACCTGGCTGGGCTTTTCTGGGACATGACTCACTTTGCACAGGGGCACGATTTGGTGTTTGAGCAGAAACATCCAGCTCTGTCCTGTGCCCCTCACGGCCCCGTGGCCTGGTCTCGTCTCTGGGAGGATTTCTGCCTTTCGCTGGCTGGGCCTCCTCCCACCCGCTGCCCTGCGCCTCCCGTCCCGACGGCACCGCCTTCTTCCTCCCTCTGCACCCATGCAAGGGCTGGGCTGGAGACGGCCCCAGAGCTCACCCGCAGGCTCCTGGGGTGCCCCCTGCTGTTGATGTTCAGGTGGACGCTTGCCCCTGGCCTTGTGCTCTCATGGAAGGCTGGCCCGACAGTTGCTTAGAGAAGGAAGGAAAGCATTGGCCGCCTCAGGGATGACGTGGCCAGAGCCCAGGCCGTGTCTGTGTGTTTCTCCAGTTTATGGGGAAAGAAGTAAGATAATCGGGGTAAAGAGTGCCTTCCCACAGACCCCAGCCACCCGAGGAAGCTCCTGCCCCCACTGTGACCCCAGACCCTCGGGTGGACCCTGGAGACAGGTGGTGAGGAGGTGGGGCCAGGAGGGGAAGAGAGCAATTGTGGAAAGGGATCTGGGACCTTTGGCCTCACCCCTTTCTGGGTGGCCCTATTTGCGAGGACCACCCTCCCCTGCCCGCCTCGATGCCGCCCTCCCGGGCCTCCCCCTGCTGCCATCTGAGGAGAAGCCCGAGCTTGGTGATTGCCATGGCAACGCCACAGAGGATGGAGATGATGGGCCGCCAGAGTGTTGCTGTGACATCTTGCTGAGCCTGTGCTCACTGAGTTAACACAGGAAGAGTGTTCCCCGGGTTCCACGCGTTCATTATGGCGGAAACGCTGCAGGGAGGGAGCAGCTGTGGCTGAGAGCTCGGAGATGTTGGGTTCTGGGATGTGAACCTAGCTGTCATGGGGAGGAAGGTCCCTGGCTGCCACCGGGGGGGCTGCTGGAGCCAGCTCTGCCTGCAGCCTGTCCTCAGTCCCATGTGGGCTGTGTATCTTTGATGTTCACGCTGGTGGCGAGTGCTGAGTTCTGGCCCTTGCCATCACCGTCCAGCTCCTTGACCAGGCGGCAGCCCCTTCTCCTGAGACATCCAGGCACCAGATCTGGACCCCAGCTCTTAGAAACCTGTGCCTACATGCCGTGGTGTTAGGGCATGGCTCCATGTTCCCACCACACACTCGACTGCCACCGTGCAGGTAATGTCCATGAGCCTTGGGAAGCATGGCTAAAGGCAAGTCGGCGGGGGCCACCAGAATTCACGACGTCCAGCAGTGTCTGCAGAAGGCTCAGCCGCTGCCTCTGGGCCCTGAGCTCGCACTCTGTCAGGGGGCTGCTGCTGGCTGCTCTCACTGGAAGCCAGGCCCGTCTAGACTCCCCCCGGCCCCAGTGCCTGCCCTCTTCCCCGGGCTGGAGCTCTCCGTCTCTGGGCACCGCTCCTCAGACCCTGTCTTGAGATTTAAATTTTATAAGTGAACTTATAAGCAGATTCCTCCTTAGGCTCCCTGATGGGAAGTGCTTGGCCGCAGAGCCGTCAGTCGGCTGAAGGACGTGCCCCCGCCCAGCAGGGCCCTTCCCGGCGGCCGAGTCTTGGAACAGCATCATCTCCGTTTCAGGCTAGTGGGCAGAAGCTTTCTATAAAGGGCAAAAATCTAGCCTTTGACATGTTTTAAAAGAATGTAAAAAATGGTTTTACTTTCAAGTGCCTCACCACCTGGAAGGAAGCTTCTCTGGTTGGCTGGGGTTTACTCGGGGTTTCCGTTTGGATGGCCTGGGGGCGGCTCTGGGGGCGCCCCTGTTACACAAAGGAGAGGGAGATGCTGAGGATCAAACAGACCAAGTCCCAGGGGGGCTGAGCAGGGAGGAGGACAGGACCAGGCGCTGGTCAGAGAACCAGAGGGGCGCTGTGCAGGGAGCATGGGTGGGAGTCACGGAGGGTCAGCAGGAGCTCAGTCCCCAGCTGGAGGGGATGGCAGGGCCTGGGAGCAGGGCTCCTTCCTCTCCCTACCTGGGCTGACTTGGCGAGGGCAGGGTCTGCTCCGGGCTGCCCCGGGCTGAGGGCCGAAGCTGGGACAGGACCCTTAGGTGCCTGGGACTCTCCCAGCTATCGCTTCTGTCTGTTTCAGAACTGCAGGCCCGGAGACCCAGCGTGGCAGCCTCCCGCGGAGCAGCATCCAGCAGACCGTTTCCCACATGTTGCAAAGCGGGCCGGAGCACAGTGTGAACTTGCTATTGGTCTCTGGGTCACCCCAGCTTTGATTTTGTGCCTTAAAATAGCCGTCTCTGGTGACTCATTCTGGAGGAGGAGGATGTCCACGTTCACATTCTCATTCTGGTCCCAGGACAGCACAGGAGTGGTCATTGCCTTGGCTGGGGGTTGCCAGGGAGCTGAGGCCAGAGAGGGCGCATCTGGTCTAGAGCTGAGCAGCTTGGGAGAACCGAGCGAGGTGTGGCCAGCCCCCTTGTGTGTCCAGCGTGAGAAGGAGGCTTCCTCTGTCAGGCCAGCTTGGCCCCTGCAGCCGCAAGATGCAGCTCTCCAGGCCAAGGGTGTTCTTCAGGATCGTAGGTGGTGTGGGGGCCCTTGCGCCAGCTCCTCACCCTGGGCTGCCTTATCTGTAATGGGGGCCCCTGTGGCCCATCTCTGCTCCCGGTGTCTGGCCACCCCTTTAGTCCGCCCCTCGAGGGAGCCTGGTGACCGCGCACAGTTTTCCAGGACCACACGGGCCTCCGTGGCCCTTTCTGGGCAGTCAGTCCTCAGCCCCCCAAGATTCCGAATTGCACCGCTGAGCTGTGCTCCACCTCTCTCTGCCCACCAGCTGTCCCATGGGGTCTGCCACTTTGGGAAGCAGGCCGGGGCCCAGCCTGTGCTGCTGCCTGAGGCCCCACCCAGGCTTTGTGGCTGCACAGGCATGGCCTCAATCTTCTTCCTCTTAATTTTGAAAACTTCCAAATATAAAAACAGAGAGAAAGAGTGTAATGACCCAGCACATCCCTGTCTCCCCGCTTCGCCAGTTCCCTGCTGGAAGCTGATCTCATTTCCGCTGTTCCCTCTCCCCCTCGCCCCCACGCTGGGTGGTCCGAAGCGAACTCCAGAGAGCGTATTGTTTTACCCGTAAGTATTTCAGGTTCTGTCTCCAAAGATAAGGGCTCTTTTATTAAATGTAACCACAATACTTCTCACACCTAAAATAATTAGCAACAGCTGCTAACATCAGCAGATATCTTGTCAGCGTGCGCACGCTCCTGACGGTCCTATATATATTTTGTGATTATTACGATTGCTTGGAATTGGAATCCACACATGGTCCACCCCTTGCGGTTGGTTTCACTCTATTTGCCCCTCCATCTCTTTCTTCCTCGTGGCTTCTTGGCCGAGAGTCTAGTCGTCCTGTGTCCTGAGTTCCCACCGTCTGGGTCTTGCTCCTTGTGTCACCCTGCAGTCCTCCGATGTCCCGTCCGTGCCCTTGTGTAAGCTGGACGTGGTCTAGACCAGCTGGATGGATCAGGTTTGACTTGGAAGTGAGGCTCCGTCCTGGGGGTGCCCCCCGCGTCATTGGTCAGGAGACCCCACGTCTGCGCGTCTGCCTCCGAGGTTGGCCACCGTTGGTGGTTCTCGCTAACCTGTGACCTCCTTAGGAGTTGTAAAGTGGGCGTGTTCTAGTTCTACCATTTAGTCTTCCTTGATTAGCTAAAATCATTAACTCATAAAATTTCTCTTGTCAACAATTTTCGTAGAGAACATACTTCAGGCACAGCCCATCCAGAAGGATAAATGCCCTTTTTTCCCCCTTTATTGGGCAATTTTTAAAGGGCAGAGTGGATTCCTGAGGTCCTTAAAGGCTAGCAGAGCAGTATTTCATTGTGGCTGTGGACGTGTGGGTGGGACACACCTGCTGGGGTCCAGTCCCCACAGTTATTATGCTTCTTGATGCTCAGCAGGTCCCAGCCACTGCCGGCCCCTTCATGTGGGCCCCTGAGTCTCTTGACACGGTCTACTGTCCGGGCGGGCAGCATCCTCGCTTGCTGGTGCAACAAGACACTCTCACCCCGGAAAAGAAGCCTCGGTTTCTCCGTGGCGCCCCGGGTACCTCTGGTGGGGCGTGGCATTTGGAGACCACAGTTTGGGCAGTAGGGCTGCTCGTTGCTCCTGGACCAGCCGCTCTTTGCAGGTCTTTGTGGTAGACAGAGCTGGGAGATCCACAGGGAACACCCCACAGGGGGTGTCCAGAGTCGCCTAAAGCAGTTTTCTGTGGTAACAGACTGCCTCAATACACAATTTGGTTTATGCTTTATTTGGCTCTCAATTTTTAGGGATTGCCTTTTAATATTAAATTTAATGATTATGTAAGACATTTGCATGGTGTGAAATAAAAGTCTACAAAACAAGGTGTATTCAGGAAAGTCTAGGCTCCACTGCTGTTCCTTCTGTCCTGTTCCCACCTTCCTCCTATAAATATCCCTTTTGAAAAAGACTTTGGTTTATATTTCCATTGATTTCTTCTTTCACATATTCATATGACCTGCTTCTTAACTAAATGTAGCCCACCATTCACTTTTCTCCACGCCTCGCTTTTTCACTGAACAGTGAGTATTTCAGGATATCACGCTCTGCCCCCAAAAGACAATACCAGTCATTCCTTCTTACAGCTGCACACACGCCACCACGCAGGCGTGCCGATGGTTTTCCTGTGGCTGCTGTAACAACTTACCACAAACGTCGTGGCTTAAAACAACACAGATTTATGATCTGGTGGTTCTGGAGGGCGGAGTCTAAAACAGGTCAGCAGTGGCCCGAAGGCCAGGTGTGGTGGGCTGCTCCTTCCGGAGGCTCCAGGGGAGGATCCCTTCCTTGCCTTTTCCAGCTTCCAGAGGCCGCTGCGCGTCTTGGCTCGTGGCCCTGCATCCCTCAGACCTCTGCTCCTGTTGTCACGTCTTCTCTGACTCTGGCCCTCCTGCCTCCCTCTTCCCCAAATAAGGATTCTAGTGATGCCATTGGGCCCACCTGGTCCTCCATCTCAGGATCCTTCACTTAATTCCATCTGCAAAGTCCCTTTTGCCATATGAGGTGACACAAAGGTCCAGGGATTAGGACATGGACGTGTTGGGGACCGTTATTCTGCCGACCACACACGTTACTGGTGAGCATTAGGCAGTTTCCAACCTTTGCAGTTTCAAGCAGCGCTGTATTTGTTATACCACATGCATAAGCCGAGCCGTGTTTTTGCCAGTGTATCTTTGGGTTAGTTCCTAGAAGGGGGATACATGGGTTGCAGGATGAATGCAGATGTAATGTTGGGAGCCGTTGCCAGATCCCCCACTGGTGGCGTGTACCCCTTCATTCTCCACCAGAGAGCCTGCCACGGGTTGTTTTGTCGAAGGTTTTGGTTTTTGCCAGTCGGACAGGGAAGAAATGGCACTTCAATTAGTTTTACTTCCCATTTCTTTCACGATAGCAAGGCTGAGCGTCTTTTTAAATGTTAGAAGGCCATTTGCGTATCCTGTGCCCATTTTTCTATTGGGTTCATGGTCTTTTTTATTTTTAGAGGCTCATTATGTATTAGGGAATTAACCTTTTATTTCTGAATAAGTCGTAAATATTTTTCCCAGTTTATTATTTGTCTTTCAACTTTATGTTTTTTTCCATGTAAAATATTTTTATTTTTATACTGTCATGTTTTTCAATCTTTCTCCTTGTTGCTTTTAGATTTTAAGTCGCAGAAATGTTGTCCCTACTTCCAGTTATCGAGGACTCCGTCGTGTTTTCTTTTATCACTTCTCTGTTTCATTTACCTGTTAAAACTATTATGAATTTGGAGTTTATTCTGGCTTATAGTGTCATCAATGAATCCAATTTTATTTTTTTTAATATAGCCATTTAGTCATCGCCCCACTTATTAAAAAGTCTGTTTACCCACAAATTGGAGGTGCTGCCTTCATGATATACTGGATAGCCCTACGCAGTTGGGTCTGCTTCTGGATTTTCTCTTCTGTTTTATTGGCCTGTCCGCTGTTCTGCTCCAGGTCCGCACTTTTTATTATGGAGGCTTTCTATAGCATACTTTGATACCTGGTGGGCTCACATCGCTGCCTGGAACTTCTTTTAAAGGTTTTTTCCCGGCTATTTTTGCTGGATTGTCTTTCCAAATGAATTGTATAACCAGCTTGTCAGCTCCAGGAAAACAAGCCAGCCCTGGTGGTATTTCCTGGGACTGTGCTGAGTTTGCAGAGCATCTTGGGCTGGAGGCCCATGTGGGTGATGCTGGGTCTCCGTCCGTGACCCTGGCCTGCCTCCATCTGCTCCAGCCTGCGTCCACGTCTCTCAGGAGAGCGTTACAGCTTCCCTCATGTGGGTTTTGCCGAGGCGTTTTCTTTTCTTTTCTTTTATAAAAGTATTTTCTCTTCCATTCAGTCTTCAAGCTGGGCTTGTTTGCATATGCGCAGGCCCTCAGTATTGTGTGTGTTGATTTGATAATCTGCTGGTTCACTGATTTGCTCATGATTGCAGTAGCGTTTCCATTGCTCATTTTGATTCTGTTGACTCCAGATGTAAAAGCAAGTCATCCGCAAGCAGAGGTGGTTTTCCCTCTTCCGTTCCAGTTCTGGTCTGGAGGCTGGGCTGTGCCGGGTGCTGGCTAGGGGGGTGCTGCCTGGGGACCCACTGCTCTCTGATCCCATTTCCTCACCTGCCAGTTGGGGCAGCAGAGGGACCTGCCCCAGGGGTGCTCTGCGGACTAGATGAGAAAGTGAACGTGGACCCCCCCCAGGCCTGCTCCTGGCACTCAGCGTGTCTGGTCTGGGGTACCTGGTCTGCAGACGGGGGCTTCCAGGGGACCATGCGATGCCTCAGTTGGCTTGCTGAGCATCCTGCTGGGCCTCTGGGGGCAGGGGCCTGGCCACACCTTTTCCTTCTGCCTGGAGAGGAAGCTCCTCTGGATGGCACTGGGACCCTCTGCTTCAAGTATTTTTTAAATAGTCATTCCTCAGTGCCAGCCCTGTTTTAGGTGCTGACGAGAGGTCTGGGAACAAGGCAGACAAACCCCTCCTCCGTGGGGCTGACCCTCTGTGGGGAGGGACAGAGGGTAGGCAGGGTGACAGATGGCTGTGCAGCATGCGGGCTGGGGATGAGGGTGTTGGGCGAGGCAGGGAGGCAGGTGCTCTGGGGTGGCGAGAAGTGGGCATTTTATCTGCAGGTGGCCAGCAGCCTCGGGGAAGCAGAGATGGGCACGCTTCCTTTTTCCCGCACACGCGTGTTACATGGAATGTCCGCCTGTCCTGGGGGAGACCAACCCCAGCTCTCCCACAGGGAGGTGGTGCTGTTGGGGCCCGGATCCCACTGTCTCTGCTCTGGCAATCCTGCTGGCTTGCCCCTCATGGCCCCAGGGTGGCTGCTGCACCTCTGAGCCTGCATCAGGGTTCCGAGCTTGATGAGGGGGCCAATAGGCCCTGCGTTCTCTGCTGCAGAGAGAAGATCCTAGAGGTGCAGACTTCAGGACAGGTGTGCATAAGCCCCTTGGTTTCCAAGATCCTGGGAAGGCTTTGTTTCGTTTTGGCTTGACTGAGTTTAAATCCTCTGGCGATGTGAGGGGATCCCCTACCCACCTCCAGAAGTAGAGAATGTTCTAGCCTCTGCAGATATGGGCGTGGGCCTACTGTCTCCCCTTTCTGCTTTGGGCTCATGAAGAGCCTGGGACCTCCTGGGCATCTCCCCTTCCCCGGGCGGTGAGTCCTGGGTTCGTGACGCCTGTTTTCTCAAACTCTGTTCTGTATCCTCTCCCTTCCTGGTTTTCTGGTCCCATGGCCAGGCCTTGGAGCTGGGATCAGAGACGCAGGATCGGGGACTCTCTCTGGTCCCGTAGCAGCCAGGTATTGCAGGCCGAGACCCCTCCTCTTTGTGGGTCTTCCCCAGCCGGTCTGAGGAAGCGCCCCATTGGCAGAGGTTTGAAGCTGGTGCCCTCGGGGGACTGTTGTCGGGGCAGCCTGGAACAGCCTACTTCAAGCCAAAATTTGTGTGAGGCTTCATATATTTTTTGAAAGATTTATGAGAATGTTGTGGTCTGTGCTATAAATATCTATTTGCTTTAGTATTAAAATAATGCATCCCCATCATGTCCCTAATCTGAGTGGAACCGACAGCCCAGGAAGACGTGTGGTGGCTTAATGCCCTCAGAGTCCCCATGTGCACCACGCGCACCCACAGTGCATGCACCCCAAGTGAGGATGCTGGGCTGTCGTGTCCAGGAATGTGCTGGGGGTGCTACATGAAAAGCCCCGAGAGGGAGCTAAACGTAGCCTGGTCATGGACCTCGATGCCTCTCAGTGGGCTTCCCTTGGCTCAGGCCTGAGGAAGCGCCACCAGCCATGGCTCGGGGCCTGGAGGGCCCGCCGTGCCCTGAGAGTGCTGCATACTCACGCTGGGAGGCAGCGTGCTGGGGGACAGAGGCTGGCTGGGTGACAGGGAGGGCGTCTCCCTTTCCTTAGGGGCCGTCTGTTCATGGAAGGTTCTGGAGAGCACTACCGCAGCCTCCTCCGGGGTCGAGGGTATCTCACAGAGATGGCGCTGTGTCCACATTGGGGAAGGTAGCCTTTAGGTTTCATCATGTGGGGCTTTGAGGACGCTCACATCCTTCCCCGTTATTCAGCCCGGAAGGGTCTGAGTCCCCATGTCATCGCTGCCTCCTGTGTCCCCACCATTATGAAGGGAAAGTGGTGGTTTGCTGGAGTGGGGGCCCCAGAGGCTGAGGGAGGGTGACCCTGCTTTGGAGAGGGTCTGCCCAGCATGCATGCAGCATTCTGCAACCTGTGGTGTGGGGTGGAACCTGCTGGGCCCATGGGGGTTGATGTCCACCATCAGTGCTCAGGTGTGGGATTCCAGCTGGGGCACAAGAGGGCTGGGAAGCAAGACCCATGATAGCAAGGAAGAGGGGTGGGGAGACTCTGCTGTTTCCTCCTGGGAGGCCATCGAGCTCCTGCTGTTGGGGCCCTGCCTCGGGAACAGAGGCTGGCTCAATGCTGCTGCCCTCCCCACTCTCGTGGGGCAGAGACAGCAGCCAGCTCTCACCCCAGTGGCCTGACATCTGGGCTGCAGTGGAGGGAAATTTCCAGGGCAGTGACGGACATCTACAGAGGTCGGGACGCACTGGTGACCCCTGAAATGTGGTGGGTCACCTCCTGAGTCACAGTGTCCCCCATAGACCCACCTTGGGAGGTGATGTTGTAATCCCTGCGGACGCACTTTACAGTCAAGGGGACTGCCGGTGCCCCACCCCTTCCAGGAGACACTTTCCCCGGGTCTCGGCAGGCATGTTGTGGTACCTCTCTCGCTGTTAGTGGGTATTCTTCCTTCTGACTCCAGGCCTTAATTTAACTCTGGGATTCCTCTGTTTCTGGGCTAAGGGGGCCAAGACAAACAGCTGCCCCAGGGGCCATAACCACGAGATTAGGGCATCATCCTGGGAGGCAGGAGGACCCACTGGTTGGGTCCTCTTCTTCTCCCAGTGTCTGGCCCACGTGACCACAGAAGGGACTGGGAGGGGCCCCTCCGCTTGGCTGGAGCTACATCTCTTTGCTGAAAATGGGGCAAGTGGGCAGGGACTTGGGCATGGGGGTGCCCGTGCCTTCACGAAACACCGTGTACCAGCCCCCAGAGCACACGGGTTAGTGAGGGGCCGGAGTCCTGGCCGGGCTGGGGCCTGCCTGGGGGCAGAGATCCCGCTGGACAGGGTGGGCCTCCCTGCAGACCTGAGGGGCCAGAGATGCAGGAAGCAATGTCCCAGACCAGGGATGGCCAGCGGCCACAGCAGCCTCACTCCCAAGCTGGAACGGGGTCGACCCTCTTGTCATATAGGCAGATGGGGAAGACCGCCGTGTGTGGAGGCTGCGTGAGCCGAGAAGCTGTTTACACGGGCACCAGCCAGAGGACACTCGGGCTTCGTCGCTGTTCCGTGAGGAGTGAGTGGGCTAGAGCGGGCGTTTGTCTCTCTGAGTATAAGGGGCACTTCCTAGAGTTAGTGCCCTCTGCATTTCACAGGGACGCTGCAGAAACGCCATGGGGAGATCTGCTGACCTCCCCCAGCAGTCAGGGACAGCGGGCGATGGGAGTCATGGCAGGTAAAAGGGGACAAGGAGGCGCCGCCTGGAAACTGTCACGTGGACGTGTTGGGGGTTTAGGAGAGTGGAGAGTGGATCCGGGAGAAGCAGCGATGGACGATACAGCAGGCAGAGCTCGTCTGGACTGAAGGCCAGCGAGTCTTCCAGCAGGAAGCACCCGTCACATTCGAGTGGTCCTGATGGAAAAGGCCAACGCCTCACGTATCCTGTGGGAAAGTCTGAATTCCAAGTGAGAGAGAATCCAGGAGCGTCCAGACAAGTGATAAGAACCGTCTGCCCCCGAGGGGACGGAAGCGGTGTGGCTACTCAAGAGGAGCTGTGTATCTAGGATCCCGCCTGGAAAACAAAGGTAGCCAAGAATTCCAAACCTCATGGACACTGTTGTTCCCATGTGTGGGCCACAGACACGAGGGCTCAGATCCTGCCCACCTGTCTGCCTGGTGGGGCTTGGTGATTCTCCAATGAGAATAAGACAAAGATGTGGTTCGAAAGCCACTTCCGACGTGGCCGTCATCCAGCTGTGGTTGCCGCATCACTGAGCCCATGGAGTTGTTTTCCGACTAAATGACAGTCTTAGATGGAGGAACAGCCCAGGGCTGGGAGCAAGTGGGTACAGGAAGGTGGGTCGTTCCCCAGGAGACCGAGTGGGCTGGGCGGGCGCCTGCAGATCCCCACTCTGGCTGCCCTGTGTGTCCGTGCGGGGGCCGCTGTTTGCTCAGGCGCTGACCTGTCAGGGAGAGTGTATGTGTGTTTGGGGGGCTGCCTGAGGCTGTAGCTCCGCCCACCACCCCCAGTTGGTCTGGGCTAATGAGTCCTTTCACTGGGCCAGCCCTGCAGGGCCCCCCAGATGTCACTGCGAGAAAGATGCAGCACATCCCCAGCATCTCTTAGGGCAGATGATTCAACTACATGATTATCAGCAGATGTAAATGTCGGGGAGGGGAAAATCCCCCTTCTAGTGCTCTTGTGTCCTTGTGACTGGACCAATAATAAGTAAAGTTGACACAAGACCAGATTAACAAGCGAAAAGCCCAATTTAATTGCATGTGCACAGGAGAATCATGAAAGCAGGCAGTACATATATCTTTTACATGAAGAAACAATAAATTTCTGAAGAATTGACAGGACAAAGGAACGTAGGTTTGGGGTACATCGATAGTGAGGAATTTAAGTAGAGCTTAGGTTTGAGATAATAAATCAACAAGGTTTGTTTATGCAGCTTCTCGGCCCTGAATTCCTAGCTCTGGTGACAATGATGCAGGGCGCGCGCCTTTCACGTGGGGGTTGTATTTCCTGCTTCCGGGGGAACAGAGACAGGAGGGTCACAGTGCCCTCTTTCCCTCTCAAACAACTTTAACTCAGAATAATCATTATGCCATTGTGAGATGTCTTGGAGTGGCCTGTCCTGGTCCCCAATGTGAGAAAATGACCTCGGCATCAGGTGGTGCCACCAGCAGCTCATTATTCTTTAGCCGCTGCCTGTGGCCCCTTCGTGGGACTGCCAGCTCCCGCACCCTTCCCTGGAGGTTTGTGACCACCTCCACGGCTTCATGAGGCTCTGTAACCCCACTGGCCGTGGGCCAGGGGCAGCCACTTAGCGTGGGGAAGCTGACACCCAGAGCTGCCAGCCCCATCCACCTCCTTGGTCCTCCCCCCTCTCCACGATGGAGTCAGCAAGGTGCAGGATGCTCTGGGGTTAGGGTGCTCCCTCCTAAGGGAGCCTACCCAAGGGCATCTGCAATGTGGAAGTCTCCGCCCCACCCCACGGCGGCCCCCAGCGGGGCCAAGTGAGAAACTACGAGGCCTGACCTTCTGCAGGTAGAGAGGGCAACACAGTGGGACAGAGGGTGGGTCTGGGCTGAGTACACGTGCTGGGGGGTCATCGTTGTACCAGGGTCACCCGTGAGCCCACCCCAGGAGTGAAAGGGGCCTGAGACGGGACCTTGGGAGAACAGCTGCCCGCAGGGGAGCCTGGGGAGGGGGCAGTTAGGAGCCTGGCGTGGCCTCTGCCCTGTCTGAGCCTGCGCGCGTGTTCTCTGAACACTTGGCTTCCGGAACTGGCCCCGCTGACCTGCGTGAGGTGTCCCCCCTCGGCCTGGGGAACGCCTGCTCCACCCACAAGCCGCCTCCCCATGCCCCTCTTCCTCAGCAGCTGCAGACATCTTCTCTGGGCCCATCCCTGGCACAGAGCTGCCAGTATTGGTGGGCCTGACGGAGCATCTGCAGCCCAGACTCGGCCCTTCCTGTGGCTCCAGAAGCCCCCAGGTGGATCAGGAGGCAGTTTCATTATAATATTGAGAGGCTGTAAGTACCTGTTGTCAGGCATTTGCTTTCTGGGGAACAAAAATTACTTGGAAAGAAAAAGAGCTTGGGGTGAATCACTTAAACCTGCAAAGCACGCAAACAGCATCCAATTAGAATGGCAATCACCCAGCCATTAGTCACTGGCTCTTGCTGCGGCCCCGTGGCATTTTGCACGGAAACCCCGGGACTGCCCCGGGAGCCTGGGCTCAGCAGTTAATTCCTCTTCTTGCTGAGATCTAATTCCAATTCCTCCTCTTCTGGCCTAAGTCGATTACTAGAGGAAGCAGCTCAGAAACTGAGATGGTTTGAGGAGATGGTTGAATGGGGCACCTGCTCTCAGCCGGGAGGCCAAGCCAAGGCGGAGCGAGGGCTTCCACTCCTTGTTGTCACTGCTGCCTGGTGATTTGTGGCACCTGAGGCCCCTTGAGCAGGGAGGGCACCAGACCCCAGCACTTCCACTGCCGCTGTTTGGAGCTTCTGGGGTCGGGGGCCTCAGTGGAGCCCACGGCGGCCTCCCCAACTCGGCCTTTTCCAGCCAGGCCGCTGCTGGAGACCTAGAGCTCGTGTCAGCTGTCCCTGCCAAGAGCTTTTTGATGCACTTGACTTGAAGGGGAAAACCCGGCCCCATCTCAGACAATCGTGAGCGTGTCTGACAGCCCGTGGGTCCCGGAGGGGTGGCCTCCGTCCGAGTGGCTCAGCCTGGCTGGCCTGGGGTGGAAGACAGCTTTCAGAGGAAGGGGTTGGATAAGGACACTTGAAGAGTGGCCAGGTCGGCAGGTGGAGACGGGAGAGCAGGTGGTTGGATGAGGGTGTGGTGAGAGCCTGGCGAGGCTGGGGTGGCAGTGAGGGTGCATGGAGAGAGAGCCTGGTGAGGCTGGGGCGGTGGGCCCGGTCACAGATCCCAGAAGGAAGCAAGGTATTTTCCCAGACGAGCATGCTTGGAAGGTGTGGGGAGTGGATTCGTGTCCAGAGGCTGCCATAACAAAGTCCCACAGCTGGGTGGCTTCAAACAACAGGAATTCATTCTCCCACAGTTCTGGAGGCCCGGAGTCCGACATCAAGGTGTCAGCAGGGGGCTAGTTCCTCCTGGAGGCCGTAGGGGAGGCACGGTTTCACCTCTCCTCTCTTAGGGTTTGCAGCTACCTGAGAATTAGATTGACATAAGATGGATTAATAGGAGAAAAACATCCAAATTTATTTAATGCAAGTTTTACATGACATGGGAGCCCTCATAGGGAAATGAAGACCCAATGAAGTGGCAAGACCTTAATGTTTTTATGCCAGTTTGAACAAAGAGAGGTGATTGTGGACAAGTAACTGAAACGAGTGGAACTATTTTAACACAGTCTGTCTGTGCAGAAATCTCTGAGCTTCAACTTCCCGTCCTTGAGGATGAGAATTTACTTTCCTCCTGGGGCAGGGCGGACATCTTCCATCTGGGGGTTTATTTCAGGAAGAAAAGGGAGAGTCAGGGCGCCCTTCTTGCACCTGCAGTTTTTTTAAGTGTCTTTAGCTCAAAATAACCTGTATGCCAAATTGGCATGTTTTAGGGTGGCGTAATTCCACCACCCTCCTTCCTCCCCTTGAAAGCTCCCCCACGAGTCTCATTGTCCAGAAGCTGAGCTGGTGAATTGCTCCATATCTCAGTGAACACTGTCTTGGTCCTGAGAACAGGTCAGTTTAGTTACACCGTTGTGTCTCGTTGGAGGAGGCAGTGTCGTAGGTGGGCTCCCACCAGAGTCAGGCCTCTATGTGGTCTGAGCAATCAGCAATTTAATGAGGGGCATTTCTATGGAAACAAAAGAAAAAATAAAGGTTAATGGTTGGGGCAAATCAGAAAGCCAGCTTTTGAGTCCAGAGGGCAGTCAGTTGAGCAGACTTTTAGATCATTGGTCTCGACGCATCTTTAGATGGTGGCGTGAGGACAGTCAGTGGCAATTTTGATGCGTTTGTGCCTTTCCTGGTTTGTAGTCTGAATGTCGCTGCTGACGGCATCGGGTGTTCTGGTGAACTTTCTGAGTGGCCCACGCAGCAGCAGGCGCAAAGCTTGTGCCTACGTGAGCTGCTGTGGTGCTTTCTCCGAAGTTTATATTAAGTTGTCCAGCTTCAGACTGTAGGGCTTTGGGAACGGGGCAGTTTTCATTTTTAGTGATTCCAAATCAGAAGCGCTGGAGAAAAACTGGAAACGTTAATGATTGACAGAATACACAAAATGGCAGGAGCTGGTTCACAGAGAAAGCACGGCTCTGCTCGACACCCACAAGGACGTGCAATGGCTTTTGTTGAAACAAAGAATTCTTTCCCTACAAATGCCCCCATTTTTATTAAAGATAATTGAAGTAAAACTAATTTGTTTGCAAAGTAAGTCTAGTCTCGTTAAACTTGGCCTGATTGTTTACGTAAGTGCAGCCAGAAGGGTGATTGACCATACGGGTCCTTTTAAATCTGCTTCGTTGGAACTTTTATAGGGAATTTCAGAGTAGACTTTGAAAAGCCTCTTGGGGCTAAGAAGCTGAGTCAGCAACTTGTCACCAAACTGTGCCTTAGTACCTATAAATTTGGGTGAATTCCTTTCTTCTTGAGGTCCCCAAGATGTCCTGAGATTCCTGGGCCTGCCAAAAAGACTTCTTTACTCACCTGTAAGACCAGGAACTCTGTAAGCCAGGTGCCAGGCCTGTATTTCAAGGGGCTTTATAAGCATTGGCTCCATAAAGTCAGCCTTAGTTTTTAAACCTGTCTGGTCATACTTGATTCTGAGTACATCATTTTAAAATATGACATTCCAGTCAAAGTTTGGTAATATAACCAATGTTTTTAATTATGTCGTCTTACAAAGAGAACAGATTCTTTTTTTTTTTTTTTTGACAAAGATTAGCCCTGGGCTAACATCCACTGCCAGTCCTCCTCTTTTTGCTGAGGAAAATTGGCCCTGAGCTAACATCTGTGCCCATCTTCCTCTACTTTCTGTGTTGGACGCCTGCCACAGCATGGCTTGACAAGCAGCGCAGAGGTCCCTGCCAAAGATCCAAACCGGGGAACCTCAGGCTGCCGAAGCAGAGCATACGAACTTAACCGCTACGCCACCAGGCCGGCCCCAAGAGAACAGATTCTCATTAAACCCATGTAAATAACTATATTGTTGTGAAAATAAGAATATTTAATGAGTTTCTGAATTTTGAAGGGATCAGGTAGGGAGAAAAGATAAATATCTCAATTCTGTTTACAATCTACCAGATTGCTGTAAGCTGGAGATAAGAAGAAAGAGAAAAAGCCTTTCGTAAGTCCGGAAAACAAAACACTGAAGAACCAGCAAGGCTTCGAACAAAAAGTCATAAAAGTGATAGTCATCTTCATCAGTTCATTGAGTCCCATGTAATTAATTCTTGTTTTGCTTGATCTTGGGTTAGTAGTTTTATGAATCCATCAGTTTTTCCGTTAGAATTTTAGAAAATCTTGTCGAGTTCAGTGTATGACTTTAAAGTTATGAGAAATCTATATTCCAGGGTCCTTGTCAAAGTCCTTTCCATGAACTTTTTGAAGGTGAAGCACTTGGTCTGTCTGTAGCTGGCTGTGAAAGCTTTCAGGAAAGCGTCAGAGTGAAACATAACTGTCTGAATGACAGAGGACTCAAAGGAGCTGTGGCTAAAGATGTGGCGAAAATGACGTGAGTGACAAGGAAATTTGGTTATTTCTGTGGCATGTAACACTTAAGCTAATAATTGGAATTATGCCTGATTATACACACAGTAAGGACACTGGCAAAGTTCTAGGCATTTTATGTCTTTTCTGAAACACTTATATCAGTAACATATATCCCTATAAATATAATGAAAAGAAGTTTTAGCAACACTTCTTATCTGACAGTGTTTTCCATGTAATTTAACATCTCAAATAAGCCTAATTAGTTTAACATCTCCATTTTTTAAAGGAGAGATAACAAATCTTGTGAGATTCTCTAGGGAAATCCCAAAGTTAGTTCGAGGTCAAAAAGACTTTATTTCAAATTTGATTTTGGAAAGTTTGTAAAAAAAAAAAGTCAAAAGATTTAAAATACTTATTAAATAAGGTCTGAGGTCACTGTGAAACAGTACTTAGTTATCCATTTAACCAGAGTGACAAAGATTTTAAAGGCAAATGCAGGAATTAACATACTTGAGGGAAAAAGCAATTTAGTTTTGTTAATAGCGACAAGACTCAGTTTTTCTAAGTAATCAAAGACCTGATAAAAACAACATGAAGCATGGGAAATTATTTCGATAAGACACAGAATCTTTGTTTCCTCGGCAGATTACTCAAAAGGTAAAGGAAAACCTCTTATGCTCTCTTTTTTATGAATGTTCCATTTCATAATTTTTAGAGACGTGGTTTTCATAGTACTGGTTTTTTTAAATGTGGCAAAAGACGTGTTTATTAACTGACCCAATATCTTTAGCCTCTCTGTACCATCTGAAAATAAGAAGCCAGAAGTATGTAAACGTAAACTTAGGTTTAATAATGGATGTTTCAGTACTTTATCTTATTTGGAAATGATCTAAATATTTAACAAATCGAAATATTTAACAAATATTTAGATCCATCATTTAATTTAACTTAGTATAACTTTAAGATTTCAAGTTACCAAAAAAGATTTTGGAAACTACTTTTAAGTAGACATGTTATAAAACATAGTTATTGTTGAAAAGTTCATTTATAAACTTTTATCCTACTTATATCTATTAAATCATTTGTCTTTTTTAAACAATTATGCTTGGATTACTCATGAAAATTTCATGAGACCTTAGACAGCTATCTGTCATCTTAAGTTATTTTTCTTGCTGACAAATTTTGTAGCATAGAGATAACATGAGCTTTTTGACTAGTAAACTCATGTAGAAAAAGTTATATGTCTACATTATATTTAATGTTGCCAACTCTAAAGATGTGCCTGTTTTAAGTAAACCAACAACTTAAACTAGCTTTTTTTTGGAGGAAGACTAGCCCTGAGCTAACATCGGCCAATCCTCCTCTTTTCGCTGAGGAAGACTGGCCCTGAGCTAACATCCCTGCCCATCTTCCTCTACTTTATATGTAGGATGCCCACCACAGCATGGCTTGCCAAGCGGTGTCATGTCCGCACCCGGGACTCAAACCGGTGAACCTGGGACCACCAAAGCAGAACGTGTGCACCTAACCACTGAGCCACCAGGCCAGCCCCCTTAATCTAGCTCTTATATACCAAAGATTATCCTAGACCATGTGAACTTGGAAAACGTTTGGGTTAGTTTTATGTTTCTGAGAATTTTAGAAATAGTTAATTTATATAAGCACTTATTTTCTATAAGCCAGTTCAATAAAGCTCTTTTACAAATTAATTTCTGCAACACCAGCCGGTGGAAGAAAAATACCTGACATGTATAATCTACATAAACATATAGGCAGATGCCACCGCAGATCTTATAGCTTTTTATTTTAAAATTTTAGCTGTGAGACAGGTACGATAATATAAAACTCTCCAGTTTATAAAAGGACGGTTAGATCCAAGTTGTGTTTCTGGCAGATGGAACAAGTTAACATTACCTGAGCCCAGCCAAAACTTTTTGCCAATATTTGAGGAGAAGACTTTTAAAGAGTTTTTCATTTGTCAGTTTGTTTCCCAATTACTCACCTCTTTTTTTCTTCAGGTTGGGAGTTGAGAGTTAGTTCGTGGAATTTTGCATTTTGAAGACCTGCCTCTCAGGTCTGGCAAAGAGATGTAGGTTTATATCTCAAAGGCACAGAGAAAGGATGTTTTCTCCAAGAAGGAGTTTGGGACATATTTTCCTATTATCAGAGATTTAGGGGGATTTTTAAGTTTTTCTTTTCCCTAAGGGTAGGATAGGCCAATGATTTTTTTTGTGATGGGGCCCAAAATATGGGGAGGGTGGAAGTGATGGAGTTTCATTACAGAGCCTCAGGGAGCAGGAGGAGTGGTGGGGGTGGCAGAGGGAGCCTGCCTACGCTCCCAGCCTGTGCGGTCTTCTGTGGGGTCAGGGACCGGCAGTTGAGGGGTTGAGGGAGCACAAGTGGGTGGGCAGGGAGAATTTCCAGTGGGGGTGGAATGAATGTTTGCTTTTTTCTTATTAAGTTGGCCGTAAGACTAGCTGTGACGTTCTTTTAAGTTTGATCTCCCCATAGGTACCAATAGGACATTGTTTAGGATAAGAGCTTTCTAAAAAATTCCTTTTAGATATTCAAGGTCCAGATCTTTAAAGGTGTATCTATTTTCACGTGACTCTAAATCAATAAGCCTTTTCGTGACTTCATACCAATCCGCCTTGTATGACTTAGCCATGGACACAAGGCGCGTCCCCAAAGAGGGCACGGAGGATGCAGTCCTCCCCAAGAGCCGGAGCTTCTCCCAAAGACAGCCTAAGAAAGACAGACCTTCGTTGTCACAGGCGGTTAAAAACAACTCCGGTCTCCCACGAAGTGAGGCCCATTGTGTCACAGACACGCAGATCTGCCCGACTGGACGGGCGGTACCGAAACTTCTCCCAGCATAAGCAAGACAGTGAGAGGAGAGATGGCAAAGGCCCCCATGGCCTCCACGTGACAAATGACACAAAAGATGGAGACGGGCTACAATGACTGTTCCTGGGAGGCTGAGGATCAATAGCCAACAGGCTCTAAACCCCAAGCCCACACAGTTCAGAGAAATAGTTGTGGGTTTTTTTGAGGAAGATTAGCCCTGAGCTAACATCCACACCAATCCTCCTCTTTTTGCTGAGGAAGACTGGTCTTGAGCTAACATCTCTGCCCATCTTCCTCTATTTTATATGTGGGACGCCTGCCACAGCGTGGCCTGATGAGCAGTGTGTAGATCCGCGCGCGGGATCCAAACCGGCAAATCCTGGGCTGCCAGAGCGGGGCACGCGAACTTAACTGCTCCACCACTGGGCTGGCCCCCAGAGAAATAGTTTTTATAAATGTTTTTCTCCTGCCAGTCTGAGTTTGGAAAGAAAGGGACAAGGAGAAACCTTTCCTTTCCTCTCTCGACTGGGCACTATGGACAGAGATCCAGAGAGCTGACTCTGGTAAGAATTCCTGTCTTCTGCGACTCTTGTCAGCTCCCCCGGGACCCTCTCCACAGGCTCTGGAGAGTGAGGCACCCCCACCTCTGACTGTCACTTTGTGCCCTCCAGAAACCACAGGGAAGACAAGATTCTACTGCTACCCCCATGGGATGTCTATTCTCTTAAGAGTGTTTGGCTGTAATTCAAGTCAAGCTGAGAGCATTCCAGAACACAGAGCCCAAAGATTCAGGAGACCTGGGTCCCTACCCTGCTCTGCCTCCACCTCCCTTTGGCTGGGAAAGGCCCCTGAGCTGCAGGTGCTGGTGCTCCTTGAGGCAGGGGCTGCATGGGGTGGGCTTGGTGCCCCAACCCCCAGCCTCCCTGCCCGAGGCGAGCTGCGGCCCGGTTAGTGGCACCCGCACTGAGCTCCTTGGAGCTTTCTGCCTGTCTCACAGTCTGCTCTCCCATCCCTGGGCAAGAATGAGCCTTTCCAGACTGAGTTTCGGGTAGGCACCGGGGCTGTAAGGCAGGAGATGGGGGCGGGGGTGCTGAGCGCCAGGAGCTCTCTCTTTCCATTTCTGTGCACAGGTGAGTGGGGCTGAGCTCTCCATCAGCAGCCTTTGGGCTTCTCTGCCTTGTGGAGTTGACCCTGCGCGTACAGGGGAGACAGGCGGGCTGCCCTCCCTCCTGCCTGTGCTGACGGACGACCGAGGGGAGCTCTTTCTGAGCAGAATGAAGCGTCAGCCAAGAAGGGCCTCGGAGCTGAAACCTGGTGGGCTGGTGGCCTGCTGCGGCTTATGCTTATTTTCATTTTGAAAATTTCAACTGGCTTTCAAAATAATAATTTTAGAAATGATCTAGAACATGTGATAGGTTCGGGAAGAAATCCCTCCCAGCCCCGCTCTCCTGTGGCGCCATCGCTGACACGGGCGGCCGCGTCCCCTGGGCTTTCTTCTGTTCTTACCGCGTGGAGGGCTCCGGCTCCATGGGCAGGCGTGCCCTCCCCTCCTCAGGAACTCTCCATGGGCACGTCTGCTGGCAGTGGCCCTTGGCACATGGGCCTTTCTCATCTGCTGGGCAAGCCAAGTTCAAACCCGAGGCTTCCTCTGAGGGCTGGACCCGTAGACCTCCTGCCGCAGAGACGGCCCACCCTTTCCATCGTCAAGCGACGCGGTTGGCGTATCTCCTCCTGACACATTAGAAGATCTCCTCTTTCACAATTTCACTGACTCCTGGACAGTCCAGCAGCCAGGGTTGCAAGACTCAGGCCGAGTCACTCTGGTTGTGGCTGCCTTGATTTCCCCTTGACATTGAAGGTGCCTCCCTGGCTGGACCCACGACCCGTTGAAAGTCAGCACTCTCCCCCAGAGGGCAGCGTTCCCTGGAAATGGGGGGGAGGGGCTTGGCACTTGTGTCTGTTCCATGTGACCAGGAGCCGACTCTGTCATTAGGAGCAGGATTTAATTATATTCTGGGATGCGTTGTTTCTGCACAGGCCTTTCTGGGACCCCGTGGCCTTGCATTTCAGCAATTACAGAATTTTGCTTGTGTTTCTGGCTGACGCCTGCATAGCAGGCCCATTTAATACCCAGGTGGACAGTCTGCAAATGTGACGCCTGTGTCAGCCGGGTTTCCCAGCTCCAGGCCATGAGAGTGGGAGCAGGGGCTGGAGTTTGCTCTTTAAACAGCTCGCAGGCCCCTTCCTCGCAGCTGGGAGGGTGGTTCTTGCCTGTTACTTTCCCCATGGAGGAGCTTGGACAGCCAGGCTCAGGGGCAAGCACAGGTCTTCACAGTCCCGGGGACTCCGCCAGGCTGAGAGCCACAGAATGCGGCTTTGTGGGTGGAGGTCAAGGCATTTACAAAGCTCTAAGCTTGTCTCTCTGACCTTGGCCAGGAGCTCTGTGGGGCAGCCCACCTGTCCCTCTGGGGCCTTGCTGGCAGCCCCCTCCCTGGCCCCTTGGAGCTTTGGCCAAATGGGGAGAAGAGAACTCCAGCCACCCCCCCAACACAAGCTCAAAGATCCTGAGAAAGAGCGTTTCGAGAGCAGATGTGACAAGCAGGTGTTTTGGGTTTTAATTGGTGTAACTGCACTTTATCAAACACAGTTTGAAGTTGCCTGGAGCCGGGATCTCTGTCTTCTCCTCTTTCTCAGTCTCATGTCTGGGTCCTCAGACTGGAGGCCTGGTGCACGTGGAGCCCTTCTGTCCTAGGGCAAGTTGGTGGGCTCTGGGTGCGCGTCCCCACGCCTGAGGCAGCCAGCCTGGGACAGCGCTGCAGCTATCCCACCGGCAGCTTTGGGGCCATTTTGCTGAAGTGAGAGGAAGAGTCAGGAAGGCTCATTGCTCCAAACTTTGTGGCCTTGTGGGTGGGAGGGATCTTTAGGGACCCCTTGGTGTGCCCCCCTGCCCTGGCTTGTCTTCTGGATGCCTCTGCCCTGTCTCCGTCCAACAAGGCCTGCAACCCTCTGCGAGAGGCTGCCCATGACAGCCCAGAGCAGCCCAGACAGCTTGGAAAGCGAGTGTCTCGTAGCAGAAGTGGACGACACTGTCCAGTGACGTGGACCGCTCCTCTCCGGTCCCTCACAGCACCCAGGACAGTGGGTCACTGCATTCGTTTCCTGTGGCTGCTGTGACGTGACCACAGACTGGGTGGCTTAAACAACACACGTTTATTCTCTTCCAGTTCTGGAGGCCAGAGATCCGGAATCAGTTTACCTGGGCGGAAACCGGGTGTCGGCTGGCGGTGCTCCCTTTGGGGGCTCCAGGGGACAGTCCGTCCCTGCCCCTCCCAGCTTCTAGAGCTGCACGCTCCCAGCTCTTGCCTCCTCCTCGTCTTCAGAGCCAGCAGTGTAGCACCTCCCTCCAGCTGTCACATTTCCTCTCCCATGGACTGAGTTGTGTCTTCCCAAGATTCCCACGCTGAAGCCTAACCCCCAATGTGATGACGTTTGGAAGTGGGGCCGTTGGGAGCCATTAGGTTTAGATAAGGTCATGAGGGTGGTGTCCCCATGATGTGGGTCGCGTCCTTGGAAGAAGGGGAGAGGCCAGAGCTCTCTCTACGTGCACCACCGAGGAAAGGCCATGTGAGGGCACAGCGAGAAGGCACCATCTGCAAGCCAAGAAGAGGGCCCTCACCAAGAACCGAAGGGGCCGGCACCTTGATCTCTGACTTCCAGCCTCCAGAACTGTGAGAAATAAATGTCTGTCGTTTAAGCCTCCAGTCTGTGGTCTTTAGTGATGGCTGCCTGAGCTGACCAAGACAACTTCCTCTGTCCTCAGCCTCCCTCCCCCTCGTAAGGACCCTGTGATGACGTTTAGGGCCCACAGGGACAATCCAGGGTACTCTCCCCATCAGGTAACATGTTCACAGGGTCTGGGGACATCCTTGGGGGCCATCGTTCAGCTGACCACAGTAGGGGACAGAGCCCTCGGTGGGCACGTAAGCACAAGGCCTGGACTTGACCCTGACCGTGAGCACTTTGCAAAGCGCTCTTAACCATCGTATCGCGTTGACTTCTCGCGAGCTCCAGAGGCAGTGTAGTGTCCGAGTTTAGCAGGTGGGGAAACGGAGGGTCAGCCAAGTTCAGAGGCCACTGGATGGCCAGTGAGGAGAGGCCAGGCCCCCAAGGAGGGAGGACGGGCCTGGGGACATGGGGCCCTCTGGCTGCGGAGAGAAGCCGTGGAGGGGGGCATCAGAGCTGCCCTCGGGCACCTGAAGGGCCCTTGACAGCGATCTGTCCGCTGTGTGTGGCCTCAGCAGCCAGCACCGGGCTGATGGGTGGAATCTAGGGGATCTTTGGGGTGTGAGGGGGCATCTCTGGTGGGCTTCTCAGCCCCAGCCCGGCGCCCTGCCTCGTCCCGGTCAGCAGGGGTCTCGCATGTGTGATGTGCGATGTGTGATGTCCCTCAGAGGAGCCCGGGGCCCCTCCCCTCCAAGGGAGCTCTGGCCCAAACCCAGTTGAGGACGATACTTTCAGAACTGTTTATGCTCCTCTTGGGGAGTTGCTGGCTCCCACCCCGTTCCACTTGGGGGAGGGTCAAGGAAGACAGGAGCTGCTCCGTACCTTTATCTGCGTGGGGAGGGCCTTGGTGACAAGGACAGGGCAAGACAGTGGTCAAGGTCCCACTCCGCCCAGCCCCAGGGACGGGGCTGTCCCCTCTGCACGTGCCCAGCTGCTGGCAGTGCTGTGTGCTTTCTCCCACTTGATTGCTCCCGGCCTCGGTCCTCGCAGGGCGGCAGGGAGGGACCTTGACTCTTGCAGCCCTGAGGCCAGCTGGGGGTCTCTGGAGGCATGAAGGGAGGCAGGTCTAAGGCCAGCCCCTGTGTCCCTGGACTGAGATCTTTCTGGGCTGTTGGCCCAGGCAGAGGCAGTTTTAGGGAGGGCTTCATGGGGGTCTTGGTGGCCTGCACAGGCCCCTGGTTGGGTTTGTGCCCCTGGGAGAGTTCGAGGTTGAGGCCAGGGGGGCTCAGAGGTGTGTGGAAGCTCAGCCATGGCCAGGTGGCCCTCCATGCTGTGGGCACCACCCTGCGAGCTGTGCCTCTCCCGGGCTCGCGGGGTAGACTATGCACAAGGTGGTAGTGTGCGTGGCGTCACCTTGGGAATCGCAGCGGAGCATCAGGGAGCTCGCTGTACCCGGATGATGGGAGCACAGTCAGGAGTTGAGCTGAGAGCAGCTGCTCAGCTTCTGCATCCAGAACCCCCGACACCAGCAGTCACCGGGCTGCCTCACCGCCACTGTGTAGGACTGGATCTGGGGTATGACGTCAGCGTCTGTCTCCAGACAACACCCCCCCATAACGTTTCAGAAGCTGAAGTGAGGGGAAGGTGCTCCCGCGCTGCCGTCCCCCAAGCACGGCCGCCTTCAGTGCCCCCTCCTGTGCTCAACTGGAGTGTCTGCCCGAAATGGGTCTGTCATCTGCACGTTGTTTATGTTAAATAGTGTGGCTTTACAGCTTTGCTTGGCATTATACAAATTGTCGTTAAAAGTATTTATAAATATCATTCAGAGGCTGTGTGCTGTTTCATTGGCTTACCTGCCCACGTCCATTAGGCTGTGTAAAGGTTTGTCATAAACAGTTTGTTCAGCTGTGATGAATATCTTCAGAAAAACACACTTTCGTTTCTTAGGATTTGTTCCTGGTGAGGGGATGAGGGTTTCACCAATGGGTTGGATCTGCAGATTTGGCCTGGGGCTGGCGACTGTTGAAACGTCTGGTCAGTTCCAGGCCACCTGTCTTTGGGTGAGGCCCCCAGGACAGTCTCCTGCCCACCTTGAGTTCCAGAATCTTCCACTTTCTACAGGGCCCCCTGGCTCCTGCTCCTTGAAGTCCTGGAGACCGAAGGCTGTGGGGACCCTCAGGAATGGCCCTGGGTCATCTCTCCATGCTTGCATGGGGGGCGTGGCACTGGCTCTGCAGCCCCGATTTTGGGCATTAATCCTGGCTCCCTTTGGAGACCGTGGTCCTCACATTTGATTGATGCTCCTTGGCCGCCCTAGCCTGAGGCTCTCCTGGGTCTCCACTTCTCATTCTCTTCTCACCCTGATCTTCTCTGCCAAGCAATTAGCGAGCTGTCAGCCGTGTTGACATTGCTAATTGGCATTGCACTTCAATCTCAGTGGGATTGGGGTTTCAGAGCTGTGCAGAGACCCTGTCATCACAGGAGCGTCGCCGTTGCAATGGGGATGATGGCCCTGTAGTTGATGAGAATAGCTGCTCTCATTCCTGGGGGCTTCCTGGGTGAAAGGCTCTGGCTAAGGGGGTCCTCTGCTTCACTCCTTCATTCCCCAACAACCCTCCAGTCCAGTTGCTGTCTGAGCCCTGGGAAGGGGGTGCCCAGGTCACGGCTGATGAGGGGGTGCAGGCACCAGCATGGCCTGTAGCCCCCACCCCGCTGTGCTCCTGGGCTGGGTCCTGCCTCCTGTCGTCAGATGCCTGTGCGCAGGAGACTTGTCTGGTCATTTGAAAGTTGTGTCTGCCACGGCCCACGTGGGGAGGCGGGTGGCGAGGTCGCTCTGTCCGCAGGCGTCCGTGCTGAAGCGCGCTCTGCCCTCCAGGTGTGTATCGTGCAGAAGCGGGACACGGAGAAGATGTACGCCATGAAGTACATGAACAAGCAGCAGTGCATCGAGCGGGACGAGGTCCGCAACGTGTTCCGGGAGCTGGAGATCCTGCAGGAGATCGAGCACGTCTTCCTCGTGAACCTCTGGTGAGCCCGCCCCTCGGGGCAGAGACCAGGCTGGACCCCTGCCGGAGCTGTGGAGGGTGCCACCCTCTCCGCCCCTGGGTGCCTCCCTGGTGCTCCCTCCTCTCCTGCCTCTGGCACCCACAGCCCCTGCCTCCCCTCCCGTCCACTCACCTTGTGGTCCCCAGGGCTGGCAGCCATCCAGGTGTCTGAGCACACTGCGTAATGCGCGTCTCCCAGCCTGCAGGACGCCCAGCTTTCCCACAAGGGAGGCCTGTGACCCATGGAGTTTCTGGCACTAGAGCCAGTGGGGGAGAGTTTGCACAGGGCCTGTTTGCTCAATCTACACCACCCACCCCAGGCCACCTGCCCCTGAGAATGAGGACAGGGGGGCTTCTGGTGGGCAGGGAGTGGGACATCACATGAAAAATGAATTTTTTCTAACTTTATTCTTGAAAGAATCAGTTGATTATCAATAAGAGTTACCTCTGAGAGCTCACAAAAGAAATTATAAAGTGGAAGGAGGTCCTTAAACTGTTATTTTGTTACTGCCACCATCTTCATCATCGTCACTATCGTCTTCTTTAGCATCATCATCACCATTACCCCTATCACCACCACCATCACCGTCATCATCACCATCACCACCATCATCGTCATCACCACCCCCATCACCGTCATCATCAGCATCCTCTTCATCATCACCATCACCACCGTCCCCACTGTCACCATCACCGTGGCTGCTGGTTGTTAGAAGCCAGCCCCTTGCTCAGCACTGCCTGAGCATTCCACCTCTCTGTCTCACTTTCTTCTTTAGCAACCCTCCAAGCAGATCTTTTTACCCTCCCCACCCCTTTAGAGAAGAGGAAGCCAGGGCAGCAGCAGAAGGGCCCAGAGATGGGACATGTTCCACTCCCCATTGGTCACGTGGGCTTTCTGCCCCCAGTTGGGCCACCTCCCATCAGGACGGGCCGCTCTGTCTTTCCTGAGGGTCTTGGCTCAGAGCAGCTCCTGAGCCAAGGCAGACTCAGCGTTCTGGGCAGGACCATGCTCCTGGGGAGTGCCCAGTAGGGGTGGGGGTGGGGCCTCATTAGGTGCGGCAGGAGCCATGGCTCTGGCTCCCCAGCCGTGCACATGCCAGGTCCTCCCTCGGCTCCCACAGGTACTCCTTCCAGGATGAGGAGGACATGTTTATGGTAGTGGACCTGCTTCTGGGCGGGGACCTGCGCTACCACCTGCAACAGAACGTGCAGTTCTCCGAGGACACGGTGAGGCTGTACATCTGTGAGATGGCACTGGCCCTCGACTACCTGCGCAGTCAGCACATCATCCACAGGTGTGTGCACACCTGACGAGGTGGGGTGCCTACCTAGGCCTGGTGGGGCCGGCAGCAGCCTTGGGTCAGTCCACCTGTGTGTGGCTGCACTCCAGCAGAACCTGGACAGACTCCTGCATGCTCTGCCCCGCCCTTGGCTGCAGACCTGCCCCCAGACGTGGCACCTGGGCCAAGCAGTGCCTGACTCCAAGGTCGGCCCCGCAGCTGCTCACCTGCTGGCCACCTGGGGAGGATCCTGTCTGAGCACCTGCAGCTGAAGTTGGGCACAGAGGGCTGTTGGCTCTCTGAGAGCCCGGGGCCTGGCCGCATCTGGGTGGCCTTCACTTGGTCTGCTCAACTGCAGGATCCCTGCCGCCATCTAGCAGACGCCCGTTTGCCCATTTGCCAAGTCCCTGAGGAATTCAAACTAATCTTAATATGAGCTGAAAGCAGATGAAATTAGGAAGATAAAGCTGTGTCCACAGAACAAAACCAAAAAACCTATTGGTTTATTATAAAGTCAAATAGACGTGCTTTCTGCGTTTCTGCCCTGGGGGTTCTGTTATCTGGTCGTGATTCAGGCGCCATCTCTTACTGACGCCTGGAAGCCGGGCGAAGCCTGGGGCGAATGGGTGGAAGGCGCAGAGCTGGATCCACAGTGCTGTGCAACCCGGGGCCCTGGGAGAGGGGCTGGCCTGGAGGGTCTGGGCAAGGGGGCTCTGCTTTTGTCTTATGGGGGCTCCAGCACCCCTTTGTGTCTAGTGCAGAACGTTCTCTGCTGTGTGTCTGTGGCCCCCGACAAGGACGGGAATGGCTGCTTTTGCCCAGCTCTATCAGAATGTTGCCAGGTGGGGAGGGGGCCTGAGGCCCTGGCATCCTCCCAAGGCCCACGTCAGGCCTCTGGGGCCTCTGCCTCGGGTGGGGAGGGGCCCTCGTGGGAGGCCCTAGCCCTGCCTTGGATTACGGGGCAGGAGCGGGAAGGACTTCTGGGCTCATCTCCCCACTGTCTGCTCTTCCTACAGAGACGTTAAGCCTGACAACATTCTGCTGGATGAGCAAGGTGAGTGGGGCCGTGTGAGGCCGGGGCCGTGGGCCGTGTGCCCCGGCTGTGGGACACGCCTCTGGTCTATGGGACAGTCACGCTGTCCTCTCTTCTTGCAGGACACGCACACCTGACCGACTTCAACATCGCCACCATCATAAAGGATGGAGAGAGGGCAACCGCGCTAGCCGGGACCAAGCCCTACATGGGTGAGCCGCGGCCTCGCCCACCCTCGCACCCACCTTGCCAGCTGCTGGCTGGTCTCCCACGCTGAGCCTGTGGCTGGTGGGGTCAGGTTACTTCCCTAAAGGCACACAGCAGTAGGTGTCGGGATGAGGCTAAGCACAGCCACATCCGATCCCTATGGAAGAATCTAGGTGATGTCCGTGAGAGTTATGGGTATGACAGTGAGAAAACCCACTGCCAGTGTCAGGCTGTGGGACCTGGATTTGAACCAGGTGTCAGTGGGCAAGGATCAACCCCTGAGGGTGGCTTCCCCGTCCAGCCCTGGTGCCAGCCTGGTCTCGGGGCCCAGCTGAGGTCCAGCCCTCCGGCCTGTGGGTCAGGGGTGCTCATCTGTTCCTTCTCTTTCTGGAAAGCTCCGGAGATCTTCCAGTCCTTTGTCAACGGTGGGACTGGCTACTCCTTCGAGGTGGACTGGTGGTCAGTTGGGGTGATGGCCTATGAGCTGCTGCGCGGATGGGTATGGAGCTCCTGCAGTCCGCAGGCTTGGCCCCCAGACCCCAAGCTGGCTGTGTCCCCCAGGGATGGCCTGAGTGCCCTGAGGAGAGATGAGGCTGTCCCCCACCCCCATGTGCTCAGGGATGTTTGTGCTGTCCATCAGCAAGGACATGCCCCTTTAGCGAAGCGTCTGAGTGGACGGGCAGTGCCTGAGCGAGTGAAGGAGGGAAGTCACTATGGATTTCCTGGGGACTGTAGCTGGGCCTGTGCGCTGGCCTCTGGAGGTGCACAGGGTGGAGAGCTGCCCAGCAGGGCTGCCTCCTGGGGACTTGCCTCCAGTGTCCCATGCTCTCACCCCTGTGGCCACAGCTGGGCCAGCCCTGGAGTCTGGGAAGCTGGGGTCCTCGTCAAGTCACCCACTGACCTTCCCATCCCCTCATGAGAGCACTGCACCCTCAGCCACCCCATGGGACCCTGCCCTTGAAGAAGGCCCCTCCTGGCCCTTGGAGGCTGATCCACCCGGGCCCAGGCCTCTGGGGGAGATGTGCTTCCTTCCCACTGGATCCGCAGCCTCTTCTGGCCAGTTCCCTGGCCGCGGTGCAGCTGCAGCCCAGGCCCAGGCCTTGCCAAGCTCAGAGCTGTGCCTGCTGTGGGCAGCGGGGCCGGGGTGGGGGTGGGGCGGGTGCTGCCTCAGGTGCCTCAGGGCAGGGGGTGGGGACAGGGGCAAGGCAGCTGGTGCAGCGCTGCCTCCCCTGCCCCAGAGGCCCTACGACATCCACTCGAGCAACGCAGTGGAGAGCCTGGTGCAGCTGTTCAGCACAATGAGCGTGCAGTATGTCCCCACGTGGTCCAAGGAGATGGTGGCTCTGCTGCGGAAGGTGAGCCATCCTCCTGGAGCAAACGGCCAGCCAGGCACACGAGGCTGGGCTGAGCATCCTGTCCCAGCGGTGGGCGGTGTGGAGACCCTAGTCTGGGGGAGGCATCTGGGTCTTGCATTCTGTGTGACTGTGTCCCTCGCCAGCCGGGCTCCAGCCTGGTCCAGTGGCACCTTCCTGTCCTCATGTAGTGGCTTGGCCTGTGGGCACCAGCTGTAAGCTGAATCGCGTGCACCCTAATCTAATTTAACCCTCACAACCTGGTTCCAGGACACTGGTTATCACCCCATTTCACAGATGCCCAAACCGAGGTGCAAAGAAGCAAACCCTATGCCAGGTCACTGTGTCATGCATGTTGGAGGGAGGGTGTGTGCAGGGCTGGGTGCCGGGTCCATGCTGTGCCCTGGCATCCTCTGCCCCTGCTCCTGCTGGAGATGGGCATTCACTGCCCGCTGCCTGAGGCCTGGCCACACCCCCCGGGAGCAAGCAGAGAAGACCTCGGCACCCCCTTGCTCCTCCCGTGGCCTGAGTGCGTGTCTGCAGCAGCCCAGGCGACCTCAGCCTGGTAGGGACTCGGGGCCGTGGGGTTGCCCTCAGAGTACCTGCCTCTGGGGTCTGGGGCTGGGCTGGGGGTTGCTCCTTGGCTGGCCCCCACAGCACCCCACTTGGACAGCCACACTTTAAACACACTGGTGCATGGAGCCCAGGTCAGCATCAGGTGTGGGAGGGCGAGCTGGACATGCGAGGCATGCCTCCCGGCTCCTGTCTCCTGGCCCACAGGGTCCTCCTGGGCAGGTCCTGCCTCCTGCCGGAGACCTTTGACCCTGGAATTTTGGCCAAGCAGCTAGAGGTCTCTCCCAGCCTGAGAGAGCCTCTTAACCCAGCTTTCTCCCCATGAAGCTGTGTCCACACCTGCCCAGGAGGCGCACAAGGGCGACCTTGGCCCCCAGAGGCCTGAGTGGGAAGTGGGATGATCCGCGCGCCAAGCTCCTCGTTGGGGGAAGACTCAGATGGGGTCTGCGGCGTTTCCCCCAGAAAGAAGACCACATGTGGGAAGATGCCCAGCCCCGGCCGCCCTGGGGCTTCATCAGGGCTGTGACGTGTTGGTTGCGGTCCTCTCGCCAGCCCTGCAGTTAGCCAGGCTGAGGCTGCCGCCTGCTGGGGACTCTGGGCAGAATGTCCCTGCAGACCCCAGATGCTTTCTTTTGTCCTCGGGCTCCAGGGGCTTGGCTGGGCCACTCAGACCAAGGTGTCCCCTTGGCTGCGTTACTGCACTGGCTGATTTAAAATCCGGGCTGCCTTTCCTTGCCCGACCCTTGAGATCCTGCATTTCTGAACCTCAGGCCTTCTGGCAACCCCTCCACAGGGTGCCCTGGCCGGGGCAGGCAGCCAGCTCTTCACGTGGGGCACGTGCTGGGCCCTGGGGCCACCTGATGTGGGCTTTGTTTCAGCTTCTCACTGTGGACCCCAAGCACCGTGTGTCCAGCCTTCAGGACATGCAGGCGGCCCCGTCACTGGCCGGCGTGCTGTGGGACGACCTGAGCGAAAAGAAAGTGGAGCCAGGCTTCGTGCCCAACGTAAGCCTGCTGGGTGGCCTGGGCGGTGGCCCCAGGGCAGCGTGGGCAGAACCCACGGCCAGGCTCAGCACCCTGTCCCTCCACAGAAAGGCCGCCTGCACTGCGACCCCACCTTCGAGCTGGAGGAGATGATCCTGGAGTCGAGGCCCCTGCACAAGAAGAAGAAGCGGCTGGCCAAGAACAGGTCCCGGGACAGCAGCAGGGACAGCTCCCAGTCTGTGAGTGCTGGGGGTGGGGGGTGTCCCTGTCGGGCACGGGTGTGGGGTCCTCTCCACCACCTCACAGCATCCTGCCAGGCTCCTGTAGGGAGCACACCCTGAAAGTCCGGCAGATGGTTGTCCTGAGGTCCCGAGAAGTCCCTAAACCTTTCTCCTGCCTCCCAGCCCAGTGCCTCTCCTGCAGCTTCTCTGAGCCTCTGGCATCCTTCTCTGAAGTGGGTGGGCGGGGGACCATCGGGAGCCTGGGGAAGCCCCGCCTGCCTCTTCTGGCTGCTGGTGGTGGCTGCCGTCCTTGGCGTTCCTGGGCTTGTGGATGCATCATACCAGTCTCTGCCTCCTTTGTCACATGGACTCTCCCTGCATGTGTCTGTGACTCCTTTTCTTCAAAGGACGCCAGTCATTGGAAAGGACCCACCCTACTCCAGGATGACCTCCCCCAGTTTCACTCATTGCACATCCGCAGTGCCTTTATTTCATATCAGAGGTGGTGGGGTTAGGGCTTCACTTTGGGGGGACACGGTGTAACCCATAACAGCTCCCCCCCTGCCCCAGGTCATGCAGCCTCTCTGGAGAGGGTAGGGGTCTTCCTGGGGAGTGTGAGCATGTGTGGGGTCAGGACTGAACCTGTGCCAGGGTATGGCTGGTGTTCAGCAAAGCACCTAGGGATGCAGGTCTGATGGCGGGGGCCACAGTGGTGACACTGAATGTGGTAGTGGTCTTCCTGCCCCTGGACCCAGCCCAGCCAGTGGAGAATGCCCTGGGGTGCCCCTCAGGCCCCCAGCCCCTGTGCAAACTCCTCACACCTGGTGGGCCTTCTGTTGCTCGTGGGCACAGGGTCTGGGCAGAAGATGGGCGTCAGTCCCCTCCTCACCACAGTGTAGGGCCAAGGGTTGGGGACCATCCCCTGGGTGCCTTGATTTCTCAAGAAGCAAAGGACCTGGAGAGTGGGCTCCCATCTTCCCCCAGTCCTGGGACTGCTGGTGGCGGCCCCTGGTGTCCAGAGGGGGAATTGCGGGTGGGTGCTGTCCTTGATTTCCAGTTTGTTCAGCTTCTTGTGAGAGTGAGTGGGAGTGATGACCTCCAGGTTCTTAAGTGTCAGCACTGAAACCAGATTCCTTATTTGTCTTTTTATTGTTTATTGATAAGAGTTATCTGCATATTCTGGACACAAGTGCCTTATCAGAGAGATGGTTTTAAATATTTCTTCTATCTGTGCGTTTTCTTTTTTTGCTCTGGGTGGTATCATTTGCAGCAGTTTTTGATTTTGATGAAGCCCAACATGTCAACTTATTCTCTCTTCATTTGTGGTTTTAGTGTCTTATCTAAGAAACCATTGCCTGACCTGAGGTCACAAATATTTGCTCCCACGTTTTCTTCCAAGTATTGTATGGTTTTCTCTTACATTCAGGTCTAGGATCTACTTCGAGTTAACTTTTATGGACAGTGTCAGGTGGGGCCCACCTTCATTCTTCTGCGTGTGGCTATCCAGTTGTCTGAGTGCTGTTTGTTGAAAAGATTTCTTTTCCCATCGAATTGCTTGGCATCATTTTAAAACATTAATTGACCAAAACATGAGGTTTCTTCCTGGCCTCACAATTCTGTTCCGTGGACCTCTCTGTCTTTGTGCCAGCACCACGCCGTCTTGATGACTGCAGCTTTGTAGGAAGTTTTGGAGCCAGGCAGTGTGAGTCCGCCAGCTGTGTTCTTCTTTTTCCCTTATTTGGTCACTCTGGGTCCCTTGCACTTCCAGTGAACCCTGAGAGCTTTGGGAATCGTGTCTGAGTCACTCAGCAACTCTGTCTCTATTTGAGACAAAGTTGGAGGTTGGAGCCTGGTCTCCATTCCCAGGCCCCTGTCCCTCCCCAGGTTGGGTGATATCTGGGGTCTGATGCTGTGAATGTCGGCATTGTTAGAGGCCCCATAGATGTCTGCCCTAAGATCACGATTCGTGTGCAAACGATTTATTCAGGAAATACACCTGGGAGAAATCACTCGGAGTGGGAGAAGCCAGCAATGACTGGATTTCAGGCAAAGTCCTGTGGAGCGTAGCTTCAGCCTGACTCTGTAAGGGTCAGGGGTCAGTCGTGGTCCTAGGAAGTGGGGCTTTCATCTCCTGCACTCAGCAGTCATCAGCTAAAGGCCCCAAAGGGACGTGAATTTCGGTGGCTTTCCAGCTCTGTGTGCTAGCAAAGGGCTGCAGTAGCCCGAGGCAGGTCGCTGAGAGTCACAGGTGTGGGCCGTCAGAAGGAAAAGAACACCGGAGCCAGGACAGCACGCCATGCAGCTTGGGAGGAAGGAGCCCTGTGTGGAGGGCCGTGGTTGCACATCTCAGGGCGCACGGTCCACCTCTTGCACCACCCACATCCACTCCTCAGGCTTCTGGTGCACCCCTCTTCTTGGGAAAACCTAGATGAGGAAGGTTGGCGAGATGAACAGCCCTGTCACCCCTGGGGCCAGAGCTGACACGCATTTCCTGCATCCTCCCACATCTGCTCTGGTTCATTCTCTGCCCCACACTGTATCTCTGTTGGTCTTGGTCTGTCAGTGGTTCACCTGCTGACACGGCCTGGACCCTCTCCCCCAGTGCTCTGAGCATCCGCTTGCGTTCCCTTTTCAGGCCGGAGTTCGTGCATGTGTCCACTGATTATCCACATTAAGCCAGGGAACACTAAGACACAGCTAGGGGAACTATCTGGTCTGTTTTGGTACAGAAGCCTCATCTCTCCTTGATGATTAAGGTCAGTTACCCTGCCAGGACGGAGACTCCTTGGGGGAGGCCAAGGTGGCAGGGCAGGTACTGGAGAGGAGAGAGCTGGGGGATCCGCAGAGTCCCCTCGAGTCTTCATCCAGGTGTTGAGCTGCACATGCTGCACACACGGTGTAGGGACCACCAAGACTGGGGAAGGAGCAGGCAGAGCCGTCCTTAGCACCCACATGGGGCTGGGGATGGTTCCTGGTGCACCAGCCAGCAGCAGACCCTAGTAATGCACGGGATCACGTAGAACCCTCCGAGGGGCATTGCCTTGGGGGTGGGGGAAAATCAGCTTCTTCCCAAACCCAAAGAAGCCTGTCAAGGTCTGTGCTGCTTTCTTAGTGGGAAGAGGTGCGAGCTAAAGTCACTTATCATGGCCTTGGAGGGGATGTCCCAGTGTGGCCATGTCGCTAGATCCCTAAAAAGCTCACCAGTAGCAGCGGCTCCGGAGCCCTGGCGAGGTTTATCTCCACACTCTGGACGTGTGCGTTATGAGGCCATGCAGAGTTCTTGCTACTTCCTGCTCCTCCAATCTAGTTGACGTCACACCATCAACACAGTGGGTGCGGGTAGGTGTCAGATGACCAAAGTCTTTCTGACTGTCTGTGACAGAGAACAGGGGGCTGGACTGAGCCCTGGGCGAGACCATGCTCGTGCAGTTGTCCATCTCAGGTGAAGGCCGGCTGGATCCAGTCCTCCCTGTTGGTGGGTGTTGAGAGAAGAATGCGTCTGTCAGATCAGTGGCTGCATGCCTCGCTCCAGAGGCTGTTGACCTGTTCTGATAAGAGTCTGTGTCTGGCTCAGCAGCTACACTTGGAGCGGCCACGAGGCTCTATCTGCCACGGTCCCCTGTCATCTGCCACGAGCCTGGTGCCAGGCTTGTGAATTAAATGGGAAAATAATGGGGAGCAGTGTCTTGTGTCCTCAGAGTTGAAAGTTAAAAGCTATGGTAATAGCTGGTGCTTCACAGGTCAAGGAACTAATGTGAGAGCTCTGTCAGATGCAAACACGTCCATCTTCACCGTGCATTCAGCAGCTTGGGAAAAATAGCCCCTAGGTGGGTGAGTGGACCCCTTGGTCCCCTGTAAGATGGATGTGGGCCAAGTGTTAACTCAGACCCTGCATCCAGCAGACTTCGAACCATCTGGGTATTTCTTTTGGGCCTGTGGGCACGTATTCAGAGAAATGTCATGGGCACCTTTGGGAGGCCTGGGGAATCGCTGCCACATACCTTTGCTGTGAACCAGCACGGCCTTCCTTACAGGAAGCTGCCGCTCCTTCTGCCGGTGGTCCTAGGTCTGAGAACTGAATTAGGTCTGGAAATGAAGAAAAGAACTGTGACTTTCCATTAAGGTGGCCGACAGCAGCCTTCTGCTCGCGCACCCTTGATCTTGCTGTATGTGCGTGTGTACACGTGTGTGCATGTGTGTGTGCATGGACTCTGGCTGTCCGGCTCTGACCCCAGGAGCACCGTGACCTGTTGGACATCATCTGCATCCCAGGGTCCAAGTGCCTGCCCTCCAGCCCTGCCTTCTGTCACTTTGGTTACTCCCACCTGGTTGAGTGCAGCTAAGTTGAGTTAAGGCTTGTTATTCTGCATGCCGCCATCACCACCACACCAGGGGCTCGGTTCTGTGTCTCTGGTGGAAGACAGACACTGCTGGGCTTCTCCATGAGGCCATGCCCTTGCCAGCTCATTCCCACCATCTCGCTGGAAGGAGCGTCCTTTGGGCCCTCCAGAAGAACACGGTCATCTGAGGACTCCTTGGGCCTTCAATCTTGAGTCTGTTGACCCATTCTAGCTGCCCACGTCTCTGAGATTTCGATCCCTCTCGGCATTCTTCCAAGGCCTTTCTGGAATCTTCACCTGGGCCATCATTTCTTCCAAGTTTGCAAGAGCCACTGTGCAGTGTATCAGAACCCACTGCATTCGCTCTTGCCAGGGAGTTACCTCCCAAGTTGTGGAGGCTGCCCTCACATCAGTGGACCCTCCCTATCCAGCGCGTCCTCCTGGCTCAGTGAGTCACCCCCGTCTCACCTCAGCAGGTCCAGCACCCCCCGAGCTGGGCCATGCTGTTGACCTGGTTGTTGTTCTGAAGCTAGGAGGGCAGGTGCAGGCAGATCTTGAGGGAGCAAGTGCTGTCTTCCGTGGCATCTGCTGTGGTTGCAGCTCTGCATCATTGCAGGAATTTGAGGCGGGGAGGCTGCTATTCTCGATCAGGGGAAGGGCCCTTCTGCAGCCTCAGAGAGAGCAGGAGCAGCGGGGCTAACACGCCACGTGCATCCCCCCAGAAAGCCCATGTGCATTCCCCCAGACAGCCCACATGCATCCCCCAGACGGCCCATGTGCATCCCCCCCAGATGGCCCACGTGCATCCCCCAGACGGTACGCCCCCTGAGTCTCCGATTCCAGCCCCTTCCCTATCAGGGCCTTGGCGTGGACACAGGAAACTTCCTGAGGCTGGGTGCAGCCTGCTGTGAGGTCCCGCTGCTCTCACCTCTCCGCCTGGTCTCCAGTGTGCTGCCCTGGGCCACAGGATGGAGCATCTCCACACTGGGCCCAGCAAAAGCAATAAGACCCACGTCCATGTAATTACTCCTTCCTCATGTCCCCCCAGCGCCAGAGCTGTTGTCACAGCCAGTGCATTCTTCCACTTGCACCCTCTCCCAACTCACTGGGGTGAGGGCCATAGTCATTCGATCCCGCAGCCTGCCAGGGACCTTCAGCACCCCACGTGCTGCCAAAGACGGGTCCGTCCTCAGTGACTGGCTAGTGCGGGGTCCACCTCCAGAGCCCATCCTGAGAGTCTGCTTCTCAGGACAGCCCCTGCGACCGGCCTTCTCAGGGCAGGTTCCTGGCAGCAGACCCTAGGACAGGTGACCTGGAGGATCACTGTGGGGGGTGGGGGGAAGGGAGGGGAGTGAGCCAAGCCAGCTATGGCTTCTGGCCAAGTCTGGTCCCACAGACAGAGCTGTCTGTCCGTGTCAGCATCCACCACAAGGCAGTCTACCATTCCCGGGCATCCTGTGGTCACTGGCTGAGGGCTCCCGGGAGAAGCAAACTGCCAGGTGCTCTGGCTGCCTGAAGGCACAGTTCCTCCGATGGCCTGGAGGCAGGTCTCCCTAGAAGGCCACAGGCGCAGGCCACGGGAGGAGGAGCAGACCCAGCAGGAGGGGTGTTCGGGAGCCCCCCCGAGGGGCTGTGAGGGAACCTGACGGTGTCCACTACCCTCATTTGTGTGACTTTCTGACAGGAGAATGACTACCTTCAGGACTGCCTTGATGCCATCCAGCAAGACTTTGTGATTTTTAACAGAGAAAAGTGAGTGTGTGTGTTGGAGGCGGGTTATGGGGGCAGAGAGGAGTTTGTGGAACTGGGCCAGGGTTTTCTTGGCCACACAAGTCCTGGGCCCCTGCAGCCATGTGGCATCAGTGGGCCTGGGGAACCACCCCCCCGGGGGAATCTGACCAGCAGTGCTCGAGGAGGAGGGGGGGAGGTCCCGGTTCAGGCTCGTGCAGGAGGGGCCCCTGGGAACTTTTAGTTCCAAACTCAGGTCAGTGGCCAGACTCTCCTAGGGAGACACCCGGGAGGCTGCCCAGATGAGGGCTGATGGCTTCCTGGGTGGCCCTATAGAGTCACATCAATTCCCACCCCTCAGTCACTCACTCACTCATTCACTCAGCAAACCTTCACTGGGTGCCAGGGACTGTGAGACAGAAAGGGCACAGCTGGCTGGCAGGGAGATATGGCAGGCCACAAATAGCTGAGGCCCCTGTCACAGCAGAGGGAAGGAGTCCAGTGCTGTGGGGCCTGGGTGAGGAGTGGCAGAGTCAGGCACAGAGGGCTTCCTGGAGACGGTGGCCTTGAGCGCTGGCCTGGCAGGTGAGCAGGACCAGCCGGTGCTCTGTCTTGCCTTGATGACCAGGATGATGTGTGGGCACTGGTTTAGAATGCTGGCCACCATCCTGGAGGTCAGAGGCCTGGATAAGAACAGGACTGAGCCAAGCTCTTTGAAAAGCCTCATTTCAGATTGGTGGCCCCTGCTGCGCCCTGGCCATGTTTTTCTGGAACAGTCTGACTGCTGATGCTGCTGACCTCCAGGACTTGCACTTACACTAGGCCTCCTTTCAGCTTCTGGCTGGAAACAAACAGAGATGTGCCAGCCCCACTGCTCTGTGCCCGAAGGCCACAAACAGTCGGACAGAGGGCACCACTGGGCTGAAATGCCGTGTGGCCACCCCACGTCCACCGTTGGTGTCCCGCTGGGTCAGCACCTCCCAGAGGGGGGTTCCGCCCTGGCAGAGATGCCTGGCACCTGGTCCGTGTTTGGGGGCCCTTAAGCTGTGTTCCCGAGGGACACATTCCAGGAGTCCTTGGACAAGTCGTGGGCCAGCAAGAAGTGTCCAGGGGCTGCTGGTGAGGCTGCATAGAGCCCCTCCCTGTGTTTCCCCACACAGGCTGAAGAGGAGCCAGGATCCCGCGAGCGAGCCCCTGCCGGCACCCGAGGCGGGGGACACGGTGGAGGCCTCGGTGGACAGTGAGGGGGCGCGCCCCGCCCTGCCCATGTGTGGCTCCATCTGCCCGTCGGCCGGGAGCGGCTAGGCAGCCTGGCCAGCCTCTCAGAGTGCCAACTCAGGTTGCGTTGGAGACTCAGGGCTGCCAAGGGACAGCACGCTGGGGCAGTGGGTGGAGTCCCAGCTCGTCCACCCCGGATCCAGGCTGGTGGCCCCCCCATGCCCTGGCCATATTTTTACTGGAACAGTCTGACCGCCGAGCCTACCCTCGGGCTCCAGGTGGCACATGGCAAGAGGCTGTCCGTGTGGCAGGGGTTGGTAGGCAAGGAGGGTGTGCACCACCTGACCACTCCCGTTACCTGCGATGGTGGAGGGGGCACGTGGCCACCCGCCCTGACCTCACCTCGGGGGGGTCACGGAGGCCAGAGCCGCATGGTGGGACAGGCGCTCTCGTCTCTCACCACCTCTTGGCTGTACATAGCCCTCGTCGCCGGCCCTGCCGTGGGCTGTGCGATGTCTGTGAGCTTGCTACCCCGAGCTGCGGGGTGGCCCAGGGTCTGCTGGGTTCTTGTACATCAAGGGGGGAGGGTCGCGGGTGTGAAAGTGAGGAATGTTTTATAGACGCCAGCTGTTCCAGCAATTTCTGCTGTGTTCTGTATAGTTTTCACTCTGAGAATTACAGTAGGGGAACTGCTCATTGTCGAGTGCTCTGCGCGTTCTGTGTCTGTGGGGCGGCCGTGCCCAGTGCCTGCGGCTCAGAAAATGCTCGTCATCAGTCCGCACAGTTCCTGTGGGGGCAGAGCCCTCAGGGCCCCAGGCCCCCACACGGCCTTGGAATCGGTGCCCTTTCACTCACTGAGGTATAATTGACATCAGAAGCTCAGCAGTGTGTGCACATGGGGGACACAGGGCCCCAGTCAGCCCCGGAGAAGCCAGGGTGTGGAAGTGGGCAGTGGTACAGGATGCCCAGTGGGTGGTACCGAGCCCCGGAGAAGGTTCCGGGTGGAGACCTGGTGATGTCAGAAGCAGGAACAGAACAAGGGGGGTTTGGGGGTTTGTATGAACCTGCAAATCTAAGCGTGCATTTTAGAGACCCCGGAGCACAGCTTGCCTGCTTCCTGTGTCAGTGGCAGGGATGTGGTCTGGCTTCCCGATCACCCGCTCTCTCTCCGGGGGAGAGGGACAGTGGGGCAGTGGACCACGGCCTTGGCAGAGCCCCAGGAACCCAGCTGAGGCCACACTGACCAAACAAATCTGGGGCAGAGGGAGCCCCCCAGGAATGTGGCAGGACCACCAGGATGGATCTCCTCCAGGGGGCTGCCCTGGACCAACAGAACTTCAGGAGACGCCTGGATTCAAAGATGGGGCGTTTGTGTTTCCCCAGAGAACATAGCTGAAAATGCTTCCTGGTCACCAGGGGCCAGCATGCTTGGTGATGCCGGGTGTGGGGGGCTGTCGCTGACTCTTCCCGGCTTGTCTCCCCAGTGACCGTAACCATCCTGCCCTTGGGGCAGAGACACCCCTTCTGGGAGCACTCCACACCTGCGGTACAGAACTGGCACCATTTTTATGAGAGAGGCTGAGGCCAGGAGGCCAGCCCAGCAGTTCCTCCTTCTGGAAGGTTCTGGGGTAGCCCAGCCCGAGGGTCTGGATCAGAACCTCTGCCTTGAGGGGTGCAGGGCCAAGGCTGCGTGTGTCTGTGGAGGGGGCGTCAGTCTCAGGCCAGAGCCACACCTGTCGACCACCCACTGGCAATGCTGCCCTGTTCCCTGTGCTTCCTCATGGGCCAGGCTGCCCCTCGACCTTCTGCTGGGGCGGCTCGGGCCCGTCCAGTCAGGATGTGAGCAGAGGTCCTCCCAGCCCAACCTTCTCCCTCTGAGCTTCCGGCGTGGGTCACATCAACGTCCCTCTGACCCTCTGGCTGTCTCTGACCGGCAGGCCTGGGCTTGGGCACGGTTCTCAGGCCCCCCCCCCGAGAGGAACAGCCCTGCCCCCCCAGACCAGCCCTGCACCTTCCCCAGCCCAGAGGCCCAGCAAAGCTGTCCTTTCCGGGGGGTCTTGAGGTCCAGCTTTGCAGTCAGCACGAAGCCAGGCTAGGGGGCAGCAGAATGTCCCCGAGGTCCACGCATAAACCACTCGTGCGGGATGGTATAGGGGCAGAGAAGCCAGGCTCTCCACGCACCGGAGGCTTTGACCCAGACGGCTTTAATTGACCCTTCCCATCAGACTGGGGTGATGGCGTGGCCGTCCGGGCTGTGGGTGGCATGCAGATCCCTGGCTACAGTTGTCCTCACCGCACAAAACTGCTGGTCTAGTAAACTACCGGAGTGCACACTTAGTCACAAAAGGAAGGCATCTCAGCTAAAGGATCCTAAGTTCCCCTGGACACGGGCTACTACAAAAGCAGAGGTTTGGTCCTTGGAAAAGTGTGTGAGTCCGCAAGTCCTGCAGGAAGCTGCCGCCCTGTGCCACGTGCCTGGTGGGTCCCTGAAGTCACAGCAGCTCTGGGGTGGGGCTCAGCTCACGGCCTACACCGAGGTGGAGGGGGGACAGGCTGCACCCCCGGCCACGGGAGCAGGCAGGGGAGCTGGGGGCTTCACAGGGCAGTGATGTGTAATGGGGAGGAGGGAGCAAAGGCCCCCAGCCTTCCAGCCTGTTCCATGCAGGTTATGAGGCCCCTGGTGGGCGCCCCGTCTTCATGAGGCATGTAGCACCTGGGCTCGGGGCCACCTGAGCCATCCCCACCACCACGTCTAGCCTCCTTGCCCTGGCAGTGAAACCTCCCCAAGTTCAGCTGTCTCCTCATGGGGGCGCCTCGTAATAGACCTGGGACCCCAAAAGGAGAGTTTCTGGGGAGGGCAAGATAAGGCCAAGCACCTTTCAAAATAAGTTCAACAAAGGGAAGCTAACTGAGCTGAGTGGTCCCTGCTGCCATCCGCCCCGCGGGGGCAGCACCAACTTGCTGGCACCCAGCTGGGACGTCTAGGACAGCGAGGTGATGTTGGAGCGTCCGCCAGGGGGCGCCATGATCTTCTGAGCCGTGCGTCTAGCAATGTGGTCGTCCGCCTGAGATCCTGCAGAAAGGCAGGCAGTGGGTGCGGGAAGGTCAGCGGAAGGGGGGTGGGGAAGGGACACAGACGCTGCTGGCCCCACCCGTGAGGCCAGGACTGCAGAGCTGCCTACCCACCCACCGTGGGTCCCTTATGCTCCCCAGACAGCCGTGGCAGGGAGACAAGGCAACCGGGCAGGCGTTCCCATCACTGAGGCCTTGGATGCGGGGGAGTGAGGCCAGCATTTGTGTTCAGCTGGGGCCTGGAGGTCAGTGTTGACCCTCCAGGACGCCCATCCCGAGGAGCACAGGCTAGGCCAGTCCTGTTCGTCCCTCCTGTGGGTCTTGGGCTCACCCTGCACAGAGACCCCCATGATGGGAGAAGGCTGTCCCTGGCTTTTAAGACAATGCTGGATTTGAAAGGGGACCTGCCCCTGGCCCTGCGTCCCCAGGAGGTGACCTCCATCCTCTCTCCGAGGGGGAGGATGAGACAGGACATCAAGGGGTGGGCTGGCCCCCACCAGAGGGGTGGAGAGAGGAAGGGTCTGTCTGGTTTGCAGGGAGAACCTGGGGCTCAGAACTTCTAGAAGAATCTCAGTCACACATCGTGCTGGACCACAGCCAAGACCTGACCAGGGGCCCGACTCTGGTGGCCTGCACACCGGGGCCACCTGAGCCCTCTGAGGCATCCCCGCATGTCCCCGAGCACCCACAGACCCCTCTTGATGTGCCTCGCATGTGATGCAGGGCTGGTGGGGCTGGCTGGGAGCCATGATGGGCTGGAGGAGCTGGACTCCCACATGGCACTGGGTCCCCGCAGAGGCTGGGCATCCCATGCTCACCCCTGGGCTCAAAGTCACAGCCGCCTCCTCAGCATGGCTGGTTCACAGAGGGGGTCTCACACCCTGGGGCAGATGCTGGGGCAGGAAGGGTCTTACCAGGTTGGGCCCACACACCTGAGCTCTTTGCAGGGCAATGGGACGAGGAGGCCCAGCCCTGGTGGCTGCTCTCTGTCTGCGGCCAGATGTGGGCAGGGGCCAGCAGCCTTCCCAAAGCTCACCCACCCAGCACAGGCTGGGCCCTGGTACCTGAGGCCCTGCGGCTCCAGGGGCTTCCTGTCCCTCAGGATGCTCCAGCGGAGCCCCCAGCCCGCCCCCAGCCTCCACTCACCAGACAGGCTGAACCCCGACTGGTGCAGGTTGCGCACGGGGGGCACTGAGATCTTCCCTGGGCAGGACACGCGGGCCTGGGCGCCGCCCCCCGGCTTGGTGGGCACCATCACCTCATGGACTGGCCCGTCATAGAGGCCTCGGGGCACGCCATGGATCTCCGCCAGCTGCGGGGCGAGGGGGCGGGCATGAGGGGCGCCGAGCCGGCCCTGCAACTGGAGGGCAGGGGGCTCCCGCCTAGAGCCTGCCCACTGCATTCTGCCGGGCTCAGAAACTCCAGGGCTCCCCACCAATGAGGGCGCTCATCCTGCATGCTCGGACACACACCTGCCTCCCCTCCCACCTACACACACGTGTGTGCACACCCCTCCCTGCACACAGGCGTGAACACACTCACGTCTGTGCACACACCACCTTCTTCCCTGAGGCTTGTGGCAGTACCCTGGCTGGAGCAGCACTGCTCACACACGGCTGCCTGCAGAGGAGGCCTCTGTTTGCAGTCGAAGACTGGCCCCAGCACAGTCACTGCCTCCTCAGTAGCCGTCGTCCTGGGGCCCCGGCACAGCCCCACTCGTCCCCGAGGAGGCCCTGAGAGGGAGGCCCTGCATCCTTTCCTCCTTGGAAATGGCCTCAAAGTCAGAGGCATTTCCCAGCAGCCACTACGATGGACCAATGGTCCGTGGATTGAAGCAAAACCTCCAGATGTGCTTGTGTTTCCAGCTGGCGCCTCCCTCAGGATTTGTGGCTTGGACTCATGGCTGCCTGGTGAGCCCAGACTGGGAGGTCACAGTGGGGCAGAGGCACGGGAGGAGAGCGAGCGAGTGGGGGCGTTGAGCCCTCAGGACAGGGTCTGAGTCCCACCACTGTCCCTGCTGCCCTGGGTGTGTGACTAGGAGCAGGCCTTGCTGGCACTTTTGCCCATCAGGTGCCCTGGGCGAGCGAGGAGCCACTCTGCCTGGCTGCCTGCTAGCCTGGGCAGGCAGGGCTGACCAGGAGGAGAAAGCTCCTGCATGCGGAGATGGCCTTGAACCCCACGCCCCGCCTGGTTCAGGCCTTACCCTGCTGCGCGCCTTTATCCTCTTGTAGACGAAGTCCGGGAATGTCTTCCGAGGGACGAAGCGGCCGGCCCCCGGGGTGGCGAACAAGTTCCCGTCCTCCAGCACGACCCTGCCCTGGCTGATGACCACCACCGGGGCCCCGCGGCACTCGATGCCTTCGAAAATGTTGTACTCCACGTTCTGGGGAGATAGGGCCAAGCATCCAGCACTGCGGCTGTGGCCCTCCCAGCCCTCAGAGCACACTGGGGGCCGAGCAGCGTCCTTGGAGGCCCGCGAGCCTGTTCCAGACCCCTAATTGGACGCAATCCACTCAGCTGGGCCAGAACTCAGAAGGAACAGGCCCCAGCCGAGCGCACCTGGTCCTGAATCACAGGCCTCTGAGAAGGACAGAGGGGAGGGGCGTGAGCCTGCAATAAGGTTAACTTTCCCACGAGTGGGGTGGGCCCCTTGTCCCTATGATGGTCAGCACTGGGATGAGCAAAGTAGCTGCTGCCGCCTGTGAGTGCCACCCCTGGAACACTCCGGGGAAGGCCACGAGGGGCTCCCCAGGCCACCGCCCCGACTCAGGGAGCAGGCTTCTCTTACCAGGTTGTGGCTCTTGGCGGAGATGATTCTCGTGGCCTTGGGGTTCCATATGACCAGGTCCGCGTCGGAGCCCACAGCCACTCGTCCTTTCCTTGGGTAAAAATTGAAGATCTTGGCTGCATTTGTACTGGTCACAGCAACAAACTCATTCTCGTCCATTTTCCCCGAGACCTGAGAAGCAAGAAGGCCGAGCTGAGGGGGAAGGGAGGGCCCTTCCCAAGGACCCGTGGAGGCCTGGTCTCAGGGCTTCCAGGGACACGGGCCCCCGCCCTCCGGGCAGCGAGCAGCATCGGAACCGCGCTCCCAGGTGGAGGCACTGTGCGTGTGAATCAACAGGCCCCTCTCAGTCACGTGGCTGGTCTGCTCCTTCCTGTGCACGGAGCCTGGTCTCTGCTCACTCGGAGGGTGAACAAATGGTGAAGCTCCCACAGCAACGTCTGTGTCCCCTGAAGGACGTGACAGTCTCTCTGGGGTGGCCAGGAGGCCTGGGGAGGTAGGGCGGTGGGGGAATCCCGGGGTCGGGCTCAGCCCAGGGAAGAGCTCAGGGCCGGGGTGGGGTGTGCAGGGGGCAGAGGACACCAGGCAGGGCTTTCCGAGTGAGACGGAAGTCTAGGGAAACCTCAGGCGTTCTAGGAGACCACTAACACGCAGAGTGCAATTCCACCGGGGACGGGGGCCCGCCCTCCCTGAGCCGTGTGCACAGATGCATTCTTCATGTGCCACGAGAACCGGGGCTGTGTGGCAGCCGTGGGGGTCTCCTCCAGGCGAGCGGAACAGAATGTCTGAGGGGCCCTGGATGGCAGCGCTGGCGGGGGCGACACCCCAGGCCCACGCGCTCCGACCTCTATTCCACGCGATGAATTTACTGGTTAAGTGGCTTCCCTTTCTGTTGGACCGTCAGAATTCGGCTGGCGCCCCACTCCTGGTGGGTGCACCGCGTGCCCCCTTGTACTCACCACGCACTTCTCCCAGACCACGCACATGCGCTCCTCCACACCGTTGGTGCCCTCAGGGATAAGTGTGAAGTTGTCTTTGCCGACGGCCTTCTGGGCAGTGGTGAAGGTGCAGTGGGCACTGCCGGTCACCTGGAGGTCACCGCTGAGAACAAGCCGGGCTCAGAGGAGCCCAGACGGTCCCGGTCTGCCTCACCCCGACCCCGGCCAGCACGGCCCATGGGGCCCAGAGGTCATCTGAGAAAGCCACGCTGGGCAGCCCTGGTGCCTCGGCGTGGGGGACACGAGCACCCAGGGTTCATGCAGGAGAGGCCTGGAGCTGCCAGCAGGCTGAGGTCAGGGCGGGGCATGGAGCCTGCAGGCCACTCTGGGGCCACCCTGGGTCAGCTCCATACCTGGACAGCAGGGAGGTGAGATGGTCTGCGGTGGTGGGGTCGGGGTTGATGGGGGGCGATGTGACGAAGGCCGCCGCCTTCGCCCAGTTCTTGCTCCAGTAGTGTGAGCCGTCGGTGCCCAGGCTGGCAGTGATGGGCTCCCCAAACACGACCACCCCTGCAGTGAGGCCCCGTGAGAGGCACCCAGCCCACCTGCATGCCCTCGGGACCCGTGCAGGGCGGAGGCCTCGGCACTGCCCTGCTGATGTGCCCCGACTGTCCGTCGCCTTCCCGACCCTGGACAGCTTGTCCCCTTATTTTGGGGCACCTGGCCCTGGGCAAGCACACCTGGCCTGGGGCTCCTCGGGGGGGTCGTCTCCACACCCGCTCCCTCACACCCCCCTGCTGAGGGGCAGGCCTGTGGGCACCCCTGCTGGACCACAGCTGGAGCAGCACACATCAACTCAGACCCCGGGCTCGTCTCCTTTACCCACTGCCTCCTCCAGCTGTGGGGGTACCCTGTGGGCAGAGAGCACCCAGCCCTTGGGGCAAGCACCCCAGCTACTAGATGCAGGAGGTGCCCAGTGACAGTAATGTGGGGCTCCCAGTGGGGTCAGCTGGGCAAGGTTCTAGTGCACGTGGAATCAAATCTTACACACACACACATGTGCACGCGCACACACAGTTCTCACTCCTGTGGAAACAGGGCCAACAGGCCACACGGTCTGCTTCAAGGCCCCCTGGTGAGCAGCTGATGCTCCGTGGAGACAGAGACTTGGGCCCCCTACCCTGAACAGGGACCAGGCACTCACCTCTCCCAAAGGCCACACCCTTGCTGTCCCGAGAATGAGGTCCCCACCACAAAGAGGCCAGGCAGGGCGGCAGGCTTATTCTCTATTGGGCCTGCTTTGTTCTGAGCCTCCCTTTAGCCAGCAGAGCCCCCGGGGGACTGAGAACATGACTCCTGACCCCAACAGAGCCCCTCCCCAAGCGTGTGGGGTCCAGGGCCGCACACTCACCTCTGCGCTTGGCTTGGGCAACCACATCGGCTGCACCCTTGCTCATCACCTTGGTGACGTACAGGGGGCAGTTGGCCTGCTTGGCGATGGTGACGGCACGGTACACGGCCTCAGCTTCCACCTGGGGATGTGCGGGTGCTCAGGCCACACGAGGACACAGGGGCCTCCTGACCAGTGGGCACAGGACACCCAGAGATCACCCATAAATCCTGGGCCCAGGGAAGGCACTCCTGGGTACGTGAGGACGCTGGTCTGGGGCTTTGTGCCCAGGATCTGGGTTGACCCATCAGCCCCCAGGGCCTGACCACATGGCCTTCTCGGCCCTTCAAGGCCCAAGGGAAATACTTTGGGGTAACCAGTGGTCATGGGGGCACAGGAATCTGGTGGGCGAGGGCCCACTGATTCATGCACAGTGTGGTTATAGCCCTGCCCAGGCGATGAGGGCAAGGCCGACCCCAGGGGAAGGTGGCACACTGGGGTGCCCTCTCAGCAGGCACAATCCTACCTCCTCAGGGTGGCTGAGCACGTGGCCCTCGGGGCCCGTGATGCCGAGCTCCAGCAAGCGCTTCTGCTCCTAAATAAACCACAGGACACCATGTTCCAGCCAGGTGCCCCCAGAGCCCTGGAGAGCTGTGGCCTGGCCATGAGGTCCACAGCCCAGGAGACCACATCCCCAAGATGAGTCCTGACCCCAGGCCTCTCACGTGAGCCCTGCTCCCCAAAGTGAGTCCCAATCCCACACCTCACGTGAGCCCTGTTCCCCGAGGTGATTCTTGACCCCAGACCTCACATGAGCCCTGCTCCCCGAGGTGAGTCCTGGACCCCCAGAATTCCCAACTACAGGGAACTCAGAATGGAGGGGCGAGATGGACCTTGGAGAGGAGGACTTCATCTCCCTAAATTACAGACGAGGGAAGAGGCTTGGAGAGGGGCAGGGACTTGCTCAAGGTCATAGGCTCTTTAGTGACGCGGCCAAGACCACCCCACAGTCCTGCCCGCCATGCTGTGTTCCCCATTGGGGGCATATCTGGGGGTGTGCAGTGGGGGCTTGCATAGTTGGGGTGGACCCACGACGTCTCCCGTCAGCACGCTCATCCTGGAAGATGTGTGCCATAGCATCCCTCACGTGTAAATGAAGACACAGAGCCGAGCTTTGACGTGAGAACGCAGGGGAGGCAGAACCCCTCCAACCCTCATAACTGGACTCCCCAACACTGGTGGGGTATCTCCCTGGCATTCTCTGCCCCCCACCTGTATACTGAGCTTGACCCACGACATTCTGATGGTGTAGCCTGAGCCTGGCCCCCGGCCACAGAGGCATATGCAGTGCCCGACGACCTCATGGTCAAATGGAAGGATGAGGACCTGGGAAGCCCACACGCCCTCCCCAAGTGTCATCGCCTTCTTTCGAACGTGGGAGCTGGGCAGAGTCCCAGGAAGTTTCTCTGTGGGTCGGGATGTCAGGAAGGTGAGCTGTGTGTGTGTGACCTCCCACCAGGCCCCATGAGGAGCCCCTGAACCTCCTGGGTGCCCCACAGGGTCTGCACCTGTGGCCGCTCCAGCCCAGGGGAAAACAAAGGAGCAAGGAGAAAAACTCAAGGGTGGGACCCACAGCCTGGGCGTCCCACTCACAGCCCTGGGTGCCCCACCCCAAAGCCCCGGGTGAGGGAACGGAGTGGGGCAGTGGGAGGGCCCTCCCCAGGCCCCTGGGCTGTGGCTCAAGGACAGGCCACTAATGCAACACATGCGCTCCCTGGTGAAAGGAACACAAGTGTCCAGCTCCCAGAGGGGGCTGCAGTCCCTGGGGAGAAGGCACTGGGAAAGCCTCAGTTCCCATGAAAAGACATTTTGGTTTTGGGGAATTTTTGATAAGAAGTGTGATGATCACAAAAAGATCTGTGTTCGGGCCAAAAGCCCCCCAGGCTCCCTTAACTCCCTGCTTGCTTGACCTTTGACCCAGGGCAAGCTATTTACTGGAATCCATTCAATATTCCCGCCCTCAGGTTTTTGGGATTAAATGCTCACATCTGAGTGTCTTAGGGTCCCCCTCGCACCCCCGCCCTGGCCGCACCTCCTCCACGATGTCCCCGTTCTCTGCATGTACTTGGGCCACGGCTCCCAGGTCCCGGATGATGCTGAAGATCTCATACATCTGGGAAGAGAGGCGCGTGGGGGCCGTGTGGGGCTGCGTCTCTCCCAGCGGCAGCCTAAGAGACTCCCACACGTTCCCTCCTCTCGGCACCTGCCCTTACCTGGCCGTCGGTGCACTGGCACCTGTCCTTGTACGCCATGAAGACCAGGAAGGAGTTCACACCTGGAGGAGAGGCGAGCCGGTGGGAGGCTCGGCCATCATCAGTCAGACGCCCGGGAGCCTTCGCTGCTCCCCCATCTCCAGAGGGGCCGGGGGTGGGGCAGCCCTCTCCCATGGGTGCCTCACCAGCTGCCACGGCGACCCTCGTCCAGTGGCCCCCGCATACACTCACCAGCAAGCCAGGAATGGGGGACGGAGTGGGACCTAGCCCCTTCCTTGTCTGCTCCTCATGCTCCAGGGTCAGGAACCAATTTTTCCCCAGCAGCAAACACAGGTGAGGCCCCCTCACAACCCCTCAAACCCCTCACAAACTCTCCTCACGTCCCCCCCACCCCTCACACACTCCCCTCACTAGCTCCCACCACTAGGAAGGAGGGAGCAATGTGCTTTGGGCTCGCTGCCTGAGTCCTCCCTGGTCTCTACAGGGACATGGCCCGGGCCACAGCATGCTGAGTGGCCCTCACTTTGGCCATCTAGCCCATCACTTGCCTGCGGGGGCCTCAGAGTCGCACCCTGCCAGGCCCTGGCGCACAGCACGTGCTTAGGGGACCCACTGTGGGGGAGGCAGGTTTCGGGGTCCTCAGCCAGGCTGGGTTCTCAGGAAAAGCAGAAGGAACAGGCCAGGCTGCTCATGGCGTCAGGGTCCAAGAGGAGGAGGGTCAACCTCTCTAGGCTGGGCTCTCCTGTGGGCAGCCAGCACCTCCCCACCTCCCCCAGGACTCGGAACCAGACTGGAGACCCATCTGAGCCTGAGGCAGCGTCCCGAGCCTCCCACCCTCCAAACCCCCCCAGGCCCGAGGCCCCTCCCTCCTCCCTGGCATCTCACTGGGTCAGAAGTGCTAATGTGAGGAGCTAAGGCACACTGTGGGGGAACTGAGTCACCCCATGCCACACGCACCACTGCAGGTGATAACCTTTCCAGGGTATCTGATGGAGGCTGCTGGTCAGCATGCAGGCCAGCCTTGGACACTGCCCAGTGGGCCAGGGCCAAGGGCCCACGTCTGGCTCTGCTGGGAGCAGACCCCGCCCAGCACTGCCCCAGAGTGGGAGGTGCTGCAGGTGACTGGTTTCTACCTCTGCTCTGAGACGCAGGCCCCCCCCCCCCCCCAAGTACAGTTACGAGTACCACCAGGATGGCAGAGCTACTGCTGGAGTGAGGCACAGAGGCCAAGAGCCTACCCTGCCAGGCCCCAGGTAGGGAAGGGGTTCCCAAGGACCAAAGACCACTGGTGTGAGGACAGACACTCTTTGGGAAGTGGCCTCCACAAAGCCTCCTTGCCTCCTGCAGGTCTGCAGACAGGCAGGTGTCTCCTGGGGGTGAGAGAGCCCTGTGCCTCCTGGGCCCGGCCAGGGGCTGCAGCCAGCAAGTCTGGCACCCTGGCCTGCCAGCCCCGCATAGGCTTGGACCCCATCCTGCCATTCCAGGCTGTAAACCATGGACCACACTCGAAGCTGGATTACCAGGATCAGTTACAACATTCATCTAACTTTGTCAAATCCACTAGGAAACTTCCATGTGGTTTTACCTTCAGGACTTTTGATGAAAAAAAGTTAAAGTCTGTTTATAGACTGGCCTCTTTCAGCACAGGCAGCAGTAGAGGACAGTAGGTTTTAAAGCATTCTCCTTCTAGAAGGATCTTATGATACTAGGAAAATGCATAGTCCTTCTCCTTTGCCCAGGGCCAAGAAACAAAGGACCAAGACAGGAGCTGTGACTCCCACGCCCTTCTGCGAGGAGGACAGTCACAGGACGTGTCCCTCAGATGTGGGAGGTAGAGGGCCTCTAGTCCAGATGCTTGGGAAGCAGAGCAGACCTTCCTCAGAGAGACTCTCATTCACCTTCCCCCCAGTTCCTGGCCACCTGCCCTGGGGTCAGACGCATGCACAGTCCAGCACAGCCAGAGGCCAGAGTGGGTGTCCTTCCCTCCCGAGACCAAGGAAGCCCAGGTTCCTGCGCCCACCCACCCCTCCAGCCACCCCTCAGTCCAGCCGCGGGGGCCGCTGCTCACCCTTGTCCTTGACCAGGGCCTCCAGCTCCTCTCTGATGCTCTCGTGCCAGCGGGGGATGTCCACGTGCAGGGAGTAGTCGCAGCAGGCCCCGCTGTCTGCTCGCTCCCGCCACTGCTCGTAGGCCGCCAGTAGGCTCATACCCGTGTCGGGGAACACATGGTCCACTGTGGGGGGCAGCGCAGTCAGCTGAGCCCCCAAACCCGGTCACTGGGAGCCACCTAGGCCTCCAAGGGAGACTGGTTTCATGTTCCCGAGGGATCAGAAATCATGTTTGACAAGAGCAGAGGAGGAGCCATGGGCAGTAAGCCCTGAACTTGCCCATGGGTTCTGTGCAAAGAGGCATTTTCCACCCCACGGCCCCCGGCCTCCGTCTGAGCAGAGAAACAAAGTCTGGGTTCAAGCCACCCCACTCCCTGATGGACATATCTCACCCCAAGGAGCGCTAGTGGCAGTTAAGGGCCTTAACCTCCAACACAGGTGTCCGCCTGAGTGAGGCACACCTGGAGGGCAGGTGGAGGCAGGAGGTGGAAGGTGCCGCTGTCCGTGGTGCTGGACCCAGTGAGCCCGCCCAGGTGCCTCACTGACTGCACACCTTGGACAGTGCCACCCATCCCCTGCGGAAACTGCGAGTGCACGTGGCCACTGCACTGGCACATGACCGCTCCCTCCCAACCTTGTGTCCAAGTCTGAGCACTGCTCACAGTACCTCCTGGGTGCAGGGAAAGAGCTGGGAGTGAGGGTGGTCAATAGAAATGCGCACCCACCCCAGGGTCACTGGCAAATGCTGTGCCTTCCTCCAGCATTTCCCACACAGGGCCCCTACACTCCCACAGCTTAGACTGTGGACCCAGGACCCCATGGGAGGGGGTATCCCCCGCCCCTGCCACCCTGCCAGACCTTCACAGCTCCAGCTTGGGGCTGGCAGCTGAGGAAGGCAGACAGCTAGACAGAGCCCAGCCCCATGCCTGCAGCATCTCTCTGTCCTCATGGCGACACCTCATAGCTTGTCTGATGCCTCAGCACTGGCATGAGCAGGTGACATCAACCACGAAGATGTCCTGGCCAGGTTGGGCCACCAGTGACAAGCATGAGCAATGGCCTGCAATGACCAGTCTCCTTAGTCAAACGAAAAGATGGACCATCGTTGCTTTTTTTCTCACTTTGTGGTTGAGTAAACAAACCAAGCCATGGTTTTCACAATGGCTAAATGTCACTTTGTGAAGTGGCCAGAGTCCTTGGAGTAGCCCTTTCTGACGGCAGCAGTGGCGGCACTTACAGTGTGCCAGGCACAGCCAAGCAACGCACAGGCCCTCACTCAGTCCTCACGACCTTCTGAGGAGGGTCCTCCTCTTCCTCCTCTCACAGACTAGGAAAGCAGGGCTTCTCGAAGTTAGCCCAGTTACCTGAGGCCACGCAGCCAGCACATGGGGGGCCAGGGCTCCACCACAGTACAGACGTCTGCACTCAGCACTGCTGAGCTGGGGGCCTCCCAGGCCGTGAGAGAAAGGGCCCAGCCCAGAGGTCCCATCTTGGCTTTGGGGCTGACCACGAGCCAGCGCATGGGGGACAGGCAGGTTCACCTCACAATCTGTTAAAGAGGCTTCTCTGCTGAGCTCAGGGGTCTCATGGGGAGGGCACGCGAGCTGAAGCATGTCAGGATGGTAAAGAGCCAGCACTAAAGAAATGGTAACTCTAGTGGCTGTTGATAGGATAACAGTAAGTATTTTCATCATCCTTTTTCTAAAAACACAGCCTCTGTCTTTAGCTCTTCTCGACAGGGGCCGGAACTTGGTACAGAACGAGCGTCGGAGGTGTGAGGTTCAGGGGAATGTGTCTGACGTTTCAGGCAACACAGCCTCTCTGCTTGCCCAAGGCATGTGGGTTTTATAAACCTGGAGAGCTGCTGGCTGTCCAGAAAATAATAAATTACTGGGCACACATCCATTTGCTCTAGACGGAATCTAAGAAATCCCAGGAGCATTTCCTCCTGGCCAAGGCATGACTCGGAGTGAGAAACACGGGTAACGGAGAACACTCCAGGGCTTATGAGACTGAGCTATAATCAACGGAAATAGGACTGAGAAAAACTCCTGCGACACACACCCTGCTCAGAGGACTAAGACATGGGATGGGCGCTCCCCGCTGGCAGACACTCACATATCATGGTGGTCCCTCCTGCTAGGGCGGCCTTGGTCCCCTGGCAGAAGTCGTCAGCTGGGGTCATGCCAAGGACAGGCATCTGCAGCCTGGTGTGCACGTCGACCCCACCTGGCAGGACCAGCAGGCCATGGGCATCGATTGCTTTGACGCCCCCAGGGATGATGAGGTTTTCTCCAATTTGTCTGAAAGCAACAAAGAGAGATTTCACTGGTTATAAAGAGCCTGGATCAGAACATGAACGGGCTCCTTTGCAACACTGCGGACCTGGGAAGCACGTGTTTGGGCACCTCTGCTGGAGGCAAAGGACAAAATGGCCAAGACTTAACTGGACCAGCCCCTGGAGACTGTCAGAGAGCAGGACACCCCATTCAGTGGCTCAAGACAGTCACCATGGAGGATCCAACCTATGGACATGGCGCTGCCCTTGTGGGGTCCCCTGGCAGGTCAGTTGACTAGTGGGTGGAGCTGCTCGACAGATACAAGCAGAGAAGCTGATAGGGGTGGTCAGGAAACATTTATTACGCACCTGCTGTGAGCCCTGCATCGTCCTAAAGCTGTGATAACTCAAAGACAGGTGGAGGCCACTGTCTTATTTTGGAGAACTTACAACTAAGTGGAGAGATTCTGTTATCACAAAGGCTTGGGCTAGAGCTGTTTCCAGAGAACAGGGTTTTAGAAAGAAACATTTACATGGATTTCACCCAAAAGTAAGCTTCTGGATAACGTGTGATCAATGTGCACATGTATGATCTATTAAGAAATCTGAGGCAGGGGCCGGCCCCGTGGCCGAGGGGTTGGGTTCACGTGCTCTGCTTCGGCGGCCCGGGGTTTTGCCAGTTCGGGTCCTGGGCCCAGACATGGCACCGCTCATCGGGACATGCTGAGGCAGCATCCCGCATGCCGCAGCTGAAGGGATCCACAACTAAAAATGCACAACTATGTGCCGGGGCGCTTTGGGGAGAAAAAAAAAAAAAAAGGAAATCTGAAGCAGAAACTTACTTTATCAAACCGTCTTCTACATACAGGTCAGCGTAAAAGGACTGGTCATCATTCACAATCTTCCCACCTCTGATCAGAAGGCGGTCACTCTATTGGAAACATATGAAAACTGGATATGTTTTCTCCAAACTGAGTTACTCAACACCACCTTTAATAGGACTTCTTACTCTGGAATTAAGACTGAAACATTAGGGCACAATTTGCATACACAAAAGCGAACACTGAAGACTGCACTGCGTGCCATCCCCCAAGAATGGGGTGGAGGGTGCACAGAGGCAGCCTGGCCTTGCCAACGGCACAGGGATTAACCAGGACCAGCTGCCCACCTCGTCAAGGCGGGCCAGCGTTAGTGGAAGGGCATCAGCACAATGGGTCATATTTACAGCTTCCCATTTATCACCGAATTCATAAAGCCCAGGCTGAGGGAAGAGCTGGACAAAGCCTTGCAGGGTCCGGCTGGCCTGGAAGGCCCACCCCTCCTCTTCCACCCACACCAAGGCGGCTCCTGGCCACAGCTGGGCTTCGGTTCACACCAGAATGGCTTCGGCCTGTGGTGGTGCCGGGAGGCAGAGGTACAGCAGCGCCCCAGCAGGCGGGGTCCCGACCCCTGGGAAGGATGCATCCCCACGGAGAGAGATGGACAATAACGAGAAATCACACACAAGGCCATCACAGATTGTGACAAACTCAAGACCACAAGGAGGGTAACATGACCGATGACAGGGAAGGAGGTGTGGCAGCTTCAGGGATGGAGAAGGGCCTTTCTGAGAGGCTGATGCTGGAGGTGACACAGCCAGGGCAGCGTTCCAGGCCAGGAAGCTGCCAGTGCAAAGGCTCTGAGGCAGGAAAGAGCTTGAGTTGATTTAGGACATGAGAGGAAACTGGGGCTGGAAACTTCTGAGGGGAGGGGTGAGAGGACCAAAGCCAGGGGTGGGAGGGCAAGGCATGCCGGGCTTGGGGAGTCCGTGGGCTGCCAGTGGGGGGCCTTAAGCAGGGGTTTAAGCATGGTCTGATGGGTGTTTTAAAGACATCATGTTGGCTCTGTGTAGAAGGTAGACCATGGTGTTCAATGATGGAAACATGGCCATCTCTTGGGCAGTTTCTGAGGTTGACCAGGTGAGATGAGGGGCCTTGGGCCAGGATTATGTGGCCTGATGAGAAATGGACTCCAGAGGGGCTGGGAGTCACGTGGGTAGGAGCTACTGATGGAGAGGCCATGGGGGTGAAGGGCCAGGAAGACATCGGGGTGACCCAGGTTCTGGTGCTGCCTGGAGGACACCAACAGGTGAACAAAGGGTCAGGGAGCAAGGATAGCTCTTGGTGGGCCACCCCCCACAGCACTGATCTGTGGCACCAGGTGGGGGTTGATCCAATGCTCGCAGACGTAAAACCACTTCTAAGAATCCCACCAAATGGTCCAGAAGGAGAGGAGTTAGGCAGAAATGGGGGTGTCATGTAATGGAACTTTACGTGGCTGTCAGGGGTGACGAGCTGACCTTGGAGAATAATGGAGAGAAACACAAGAAGGGAGCAGAAAGGCAGAGTCAGAACGATGTCGACAGGACACGGCTTTACAGCCATCTCCTCCATCATCCTGTCCGAGCCTCAGCCCTCCCTATGACGTGCCCAGGCGGGAATGACAGCTGCGTTTCCTGGGGACCGTGCCTGGGGCTCCCAGGTGTCCACCCAGAGGCCAGGCCAGGACTCCAGCCCGGGTTTCTGGCTGTTTACACACTATCAGCCTGATGCCAAGAGAATCAAATTGTGCAGTGCAATTAGAAGAACTCCAAGAAGCTACTGAGATGATAAATGATTCATTATTTATGAGCCTTATTACGTTATTCTCTATTCTTACCGACATCTAACCATTTGGACTGAATTCTTAGGATTCTACTGATTAAAGGTAAAACCACCGCCCATAGTCTACAGAAGGGTTAGCAAACTGCCACAGCCCGCGCAGCCCCCCACTGGCCTTACATATCCTGGAACTAAGAGAGCTTCTACATGTTGTGTTGGTTGAAAAACACCAAAAAAAAGAGTATTTCACAACTCATGAAAATTATATGAAATGCACGTTTCAACATCCACGGCTAAAGCTGTGCTGGGACACAGGCACACCCGTCCGTTCCCACACTGTCTGTGACTGTGCTCCCGGCAGGGCTGAGTAGGGACAGAAACAGTACGGCCCACACAGCTGAGAATATCCAGCCCACTGGGGAAGCCTGCTGACTCCTGGGCTACAGTATCGCCCATTCCCAGCCGCTGGGGCCTTCCCACCGAGCCCTGCAGAGCCTCACTGCCCAGGCCCCCTGGGCCCTAGACCCAGCCCTGATCGGTCACATCATAACTACCCACTTTGCCCAGCTTCTGCAGCCAGTGTTTAGACCCTGCCTGCCTTCCCTGCAGTGTTCCCCCTTCAACACCCCCCCCCCCCCCAGTGGACCAACTCATTGTCAAACAAGCCCAAGGAAAACCAGCAGGAAGAGGAAGGCTTGAGAGGGAAGAGACCGGTGGTCTGGGTCCCCAGCTCTCCCGCCCCATGGTTTTCAGGCCCCTGGACTCAGACTCTGGGTACCTTCCTGGCTTTGGAACCAAGAGGAAAAGGTAACTGGGTGGGGCCCAACACTCATCAGGATAAGGGTGGAAGTTTCCCTAAACCAGCCACCTTTCCTCTGACCACCCAGGGATTGGGTCATCCCATCCCACCCCCACCTCCCTGCCAGCCACCAGCGTGCTTCCTGCATCAGACAGGACCCTGGGCCAGTCTCAAGGCAGGATGCTCAAGGAGGTGCTCCTTCATCCCTGAATATCTCAGGAAATGAACCTGCAAAGCCACGGACCCGCCGCCCTCCCGCTGAGGCCAAGCCCAGAGTTGAGTCTGAGACCCGAGGGCTCCCCCGCCACAGTCCAGCTGGCGCCCAGGCGCCTCCCGCCCCCCACCCCCCCACCCTCCGCCGGGCTGCTGGCGTCCTGGAGGGGGCGGCTTTGTTTCCTGGCAGCCGGGGGTGGACGTCGAACCTCCCGCACCGGTGCGTGTGGGTGCCGGAGGATGTCCTCCAGACCGCGGGGCTGCCGGGGTCAGCGGCGACTACTGAGCGCTCGACTCCCCCGGGGTCTCCGAACTCCGGCTCCATGGAGGGGTTCGGGTCGCCAGGGCTCCAGGCCTAGGGGCCGGAGCTGAGTCGCATTGTTTCGGACAAAGAGCTCCGGGCGCGGCGGTGGCGCGGTCCAGGGGGCGGGCGCCGCACGGGGAACAGCATCTCCGGCCTCGAGGCCAGGCCAGGGGTACCAACAAAGGGCCGTATCCGCCCGCCGACCCCGAGGCAGAGCTCCGAGACCGGATCCCGGCCCGCCGGCCCGGCCACCGCGGGGAGGGAGGGACTTCTGCGCCCTGGGGAGCAGGCCTTCCCCGGTCCCGAGCCCTCCTGGGCGCAGAGGAGGTCCGGGAGAAGCCGGCAGGGCCTGGACCTGAGCGTCCGGCTCCGTAAGGGGGTCCGGCGCGGCGCTAGCGGGGGACCCCGGCGGCGCGGGAAGGAGCCAGGCGAGAAGGGCCAGCGCCGGGACAGGGGCACGCGTGGGGACTGGACCTGGAGGGCAGGGGACCCGGCGCGGGGCCAGGAGGCTCCACGCCGGGACCCTGAGGCTAGGCCCCGCCCCGGGCGGCAGGCGCAGGGCGGAGCGGGGGCTGGGAGTCGGGCTCACCGTCATGCGGGGGATGTTCTTCTTGCCCTGGAAGGACATCCTGCTCCTCCGGCCGGCGCCGGCGCCTCGGTCGGCCCACGCGGCCTGGCTCAGGCGGGGCGGCCTGGAGGACTCGGGCGGGTAAATGCGGAGCCCGGGCGGGTACGTGGGGGCGCCGGGCGTCCAAGTGCGAGCGCGCTCGGCCCCGCGCGGCTCGGGTTCCCGGTCCCGCCCCCGGCCAGGCCCCGCCCCGGCCAGGCCCCGCCCCCGGCCCGCAGCTGCTCCTTTGCCTTCGAGCCCTGTCCCGGCCGTGCTCAACACCACGACCACCACCCCCCAACTCCCCGGCCCCAGACACCTGCGGCAGCCACAGGCCGGGATCCCTGCGTCCTGGGTCCCGCGGGGACCGGCAGACGCGTGCTGGGTGGAGGAGGGGAGGAGAGCGTTGCGACAGGTCCCGGCCAGTGTGTATGTGGAGTTTGCACCTCAGGAACGAGGGTGGGAGAGATCCAGCAATGTCCTGCCAGGCCCCGCCTTCGCCCCTGACCAGCCGAGGGCCCGCTTCCCGGTGACCCGAGAATCCAAGGCAACGGGGATTGAACCCAATCTCAAATCCAGTTCCAGGCACTCCAGGAGCTGGACGCTGTGTGAGAAGGTGTCTCTGGCCAAAGCCGGGCTCCTTAGCGGATGGCCAGGGCCGGGCCGGGAGCACCGGGCCGTCCACTGACCCTGGGATTGGGCGGTGGAGGCACCTCCTCGCAAGGCTGCTCCAAGCACGGTCAGCGCGCGAAGCTTAGGGGCAGGAGGGAGGGGACAAGTTGGCAGACAAAGAGAGAAAGAGACAGCGAGACCAAGAGAGACACACAGAGAGACAGCTCTCCAGAACCCGGGACGGACCAGGGACCCAGAACCAGGGCTGGAGAGGCCCAGACCGCCGGGCGGGGCTGAGGCAGGCGCGCAGGAAAGAAAAGTCCCGGGCCCAGACTCGCCAGTCAGGGAGGAGGAGGCCCCGCTGGGAGCCCTCGCGCCCCGCCCCTCGGAGGAGCTGGGGGGTTTAGGAAGAGGACGAACCCCTGGCCCACCGCCCTGCGGCCTCCGGCGTGGGTGTGCGGCGTCTCTCGAGGAGTCCAGGGCCCGCGTCCCCCTCGCACAGGCCCCGCCATTCCGCAGCCTCTGCCCTGCGGCCACTACCTGCTGTGGGCCGCGGGCCTGGGGCGCTCCAGGGTGCTCTTGGAGACTTGCCGCGGCCTCTGGGCCGTCTCCGCCTGGCTCACCGGGTCCCTCCGGGTCGCCGCGGAGCCCACTGTAGGGCTCTCTGGCCCGAGGGTCCCGGCGACCGCCGCCCAGCGCGTCCAACTGCAGCGTCTTGTTCTCAAAGGCGTCCTCCACGCAGCGGAAGACGCCTCCGAGCTTGGGTCGGGCCCGGGGGCTGCCTGTGCCCAGCGTCCCCAGGCACGCGGGCAGAGGCTTCGCGGGCTCCTGCGGCCGGCGTGCGGCCATGGCGGGAGCGGGCGAGGGGCGGCCGGTCTCGGAGCCTCCTGCGCGGGTCTGCGCGCCGCGTGTGGACGGGGCGGCCAGGGGCTCGCGCTCTCCCCGCCCCTGTCCCCCAGCCCGCCCCCAGCCCGCAGGCGCCCGCGCGGTGCTGGCGCTGTCCACGCCGCGAGTGCTGAACGCGCCAGCCTGGCCGGGGCGCGCGCTCCGTCCCAGCGAAGGGCCGCTGTTCGCCCTCGGGGCGCGCGTGGGTCCCGACCTCCCGCTCAACCTGCAGCAAGGGCGGGCGGGCAGGGAGCACGCACTGAGGAAACCACAGTCCATCGGAAGGCCAGCCACATTCCTGGGCCCCGTGGGAGCTCCCACACAGGGCAAGGAGCCTCTGACTCCAAATCGTCTGGCGAGTCGCGAAGGTTGGAGTAGGGGGACAGGGAAGCGCCCACGCGAGCTGCTCCCGATCTCCCTTAAAGCCGAGTTCAAGGTTTTTGGGTGAGACACAGCAGAGGGTCACAGGGCGAGGCTAGTCACTCCGTCGCGCCCTGCAGAGACGATCTTTAAGGAAAAGACATCCTTTTCATTCTGTTAGCGCAGCCAGCATTTCAAAGCATAAGTTCGGATAATAAGAGTCACTGCGGGGACCCCGGAGTACTGGCGCCCATCCTTCTGCAGAGATGAATCAGCAACTTTTCCATTCCCTCGTCCCACCTCTGGTTTGCCCTCCCCCAAAATAATCAATAAAGTGACCTTTACTCACATGTGTGGGGTCGTCCTCCGCTGAAATCTGTTGCCAAGTGTTCTTACTCGTTCCTAAAAATTCTTTCACTCTTTTAACTTAGTTGAATTTTCTCTTCCGGTTCTCATTTGATAAAACAGCTACAGGAGGGGGCCTCCCTGGTGGCTGACCTCCCAGAGGTGCTGATTTCAGAGGTACCTCTGATTTCAGAGCCTGTCCTCCAAGTGATTTGCCATGATTTAAGGTGAGGCTGCAGGTAAGACGCCTGGCTCCCCCTCCCCAGCATGCAGAAGGCCCAGGTTCCCTTGCTGGTGTGGAAGGAGGCATCGTTGCTCAGAGAATGGACACGGAACACAGAAGTGGCTAACATAGCCGATAAGTCCAAACTTTAATGCCTTGTGAGGAGGGGAACTTTGATATTCTAAGATTTAAAACAATCTTTTTTTTATTAAAACGGTACAGTAATTTACAAATAAGTAAAAATTCTCTGGTATATATCATAGGAATCACAATACAAAAATATGTGTAAAATTTTGTAGTTGATCACCATACAAACCTATTTTAGGCCTGTAAATACTGTTTAGCACTGAACAGAATATCACGTTTAGAATGTGGTTATTAAGGAATTGCTTCAGAGAACACAAATGCTGCCCCGGCATGGTGCCAGGAGAAAAACGAGTCCTAATTTGTTTTTGCATAAATTAACAGTAAAGCTTTTAAAAATATACAGTAAACAAATATATGATTTGATACATATATTTACACCTTGATTTTCCTGAGCCTAAACATAAATCCATTACTGTGTTAAAACACACAAGCCATCTTAAGGTTTCAATGATGGGGTGATGGGAAATGTAGATCAATGTCACATGCCTCCAAACCCACTCCCGGCACTCCCTCCTTCCTGACTTCCAGCGTTGGTGTTCACCAGCCATGTAAGGCACGCAGCGGGTCCTGAAGGCTATGGGTTCTTCGAGGGCAGATCACTTTAAGGAAGAGCCACAGTCCTTCAGCAACTGGCACGCCAGACTGTGGAAACGAGGTTCACACACATCTGTGTCAACAAGGAAGCTGCAATTTACATGGATTTCTAGCTTAGACAAATGAAAATATTTATGTCGTTCTGGGTATTGTGCACACAGTGTGATTCTGTTGATAATTGTGACGCTGTACACACGTCCATGTCTTGGTTACACAGTAAACATTTCTGGCAACGTTTCGGGTCCCTCCTCTTGCTTCATCAGGAAGCGATGCATTTACACACAGACTCCCCTGCTTGAAGAGCTAGCAGTCAGAGAGCACAAATACTTGCAGGAAATTCAATCCAGCCCACTGACTTTGAATAAAAGGTATACTCCAGGGTTTAGAAAATGCACATTATTTTAAAACACTTGAATTCTTCAGATGCTCACTGGACCAGCAGGAATCAGTGACGAATGTTCATACTTGCCTTTTGTTTTGGCAAAAGCCCAGTCCTGAAATGCTGGATTTTGTAATCAGATGAAAAGAAGGTGCCTGTGATACACGAATAAAAACAATGATGTCTAAAGAATTGACATTGCAAATAACCGTGTGCTTACAGGAACACAGCAGGGACACAAATACAGTCTGGTACATGGAGAGTTATTTAAAACATTCACTGAGCCATTTTCCCTTTGCTGTGTAAATACTCTTTACATATAAACCATAACAGCTTCATAAGCACTGGTACATATTTACATGCTTCTCTTTCCTGTAGAGTTTGCTTTTTCAATTACAAAGCTCTGATTGAGTGTCTGGAGCATGTGGTGAGGGCATATGAACTACTCCAGACATAGGTACAACATGCAAAAGCACGATGGTCCAAAGAAACACAAGGAATGTGAAGCTGGGTTTCAAATGCACATCTTTAGATCCTAAACGGCCAACTCTCACAGCTGCTGTCCTGTGCAGGTGTACGTCCAGGCAGGAGCTCCCTAGAGGAGCACAGGCCCACGGGCAGTGCTCGGGGTTACGGAGTGCATCTGACGCCTCTACAGTCTATCAGCCTTCAAACTGGAAGCTCACCCAGAGCTCCGTGGTGGCTTTTATTAATGCAAGACTATTGTTTGCCATTCGATTCTGAGTACAACAAATGTGCCAAGAGGATGCAGTCATCAGAACGAGACAAAACTATGGATGGAAGGTTAAACAAGATTTCAGACTTGAGATGAAAACCCTGACATCAGCCTCAGCTAGGGAAGCAGTCAACTGGCCCCAAGTCTTGTCCACATGAATAAGTAACTGACCTTTAATGACAACAGAAAGGATGAGTTCTTCGTGGACAGGGGCTGATTAATAGCGCAGTGCCCAGCAGAAACCCTGCACCCACCAAAGAAAAGCGTATCTGTCTGATCCTATAAGCTTTCTCTCAATTTCAACCCAGGGAGTCAAGCGTGGTCTGGCTGCCACCAGTGTCTGCACCAGAGTTGAACATTTCTCCCGACACAAATATAAAATGAACCTAACACTTCCAGACAACACAGTCGTCCCTCCCTCCAGCCAGTCGGTAACAAAGTCGATTTCTTTCATACAACGTTTGTTACATTCTCACTCGGCTGCTCGTCTCACTACCCAGTGTGTCAGCTTCTAGGTGCCTCAGAAGAGCTGAAATCCTGTGGGTCTCCAGTTGAGCATGTGTGCACACACACACACACGCACACACACACACACACACACACACTGCTCACAAATTCAGCCCTGAGAGTGACAACCTCAGACCACCAAGGGAGCCAGGTCAACAGAAGAACCACCTCCCACTGGGAGTCATTCTGGATCCCAGAGCTGGGAGACTCTCCTGGGCTTGCGCCAGAGCGCTGGGCAGGAATGGAGATCACACTTAAGACTGGCTTCATCGACCTGCTGTTTCCTCTCTGAAAAAGAGTGAAGACAAAAGCTTGATTTTAGTGTGAGACATCCGAGGCACTCGTGGGCAACGCTCACGGTGGAGACGGTCTGGAGGAACCCCACAGGCGAGGGTGCTGACCACCATGGGCTCTGCACGTGGCTCCAGCACCAGCCAGCATCACATCCGGAGCCTCCAGCCCGGGAGACGCAAAGGGCTCTTCCCAGGAGATGGAGAGGCTGCAAAGATGCGTCCCGGGGCCTCGCGAAGCCATGTGCAGATGCCTATGTTTCTACCCCATTTTCAATTAGGTGCTAATTCTTCCTTATTACCTTTATATTTTTAATGTTTGGAACAAGGTGTGAAGGAGCTGCTCAGGTTCCTTGTAACAAGGAGGGTGGGCCCCAGATCAGCCCCTGGGGAGGCAGCAGTGAGAGTAGGGGGGCAGGGGGAGGGGATTGGGAGAGGTAGGGAGGAGGGTCTGGGGCGGAACCCCTGGAAATCCCACAGCTGTCTAATCTAGGAGAGGCTGTAGAAGTTTTTGTTTTGTTTTTCAGTTTTGGTTTCTACCTAACTTCTAAGTAAGAGGAGATTCCCCCAATAGCACGCAAACCACAGGCAGTAGAACCACACACGCACACTGACGCCCCCCAAGACGTCATGTGTCACAGCTGAAAGCTCTGCGGCAATTGAAGCAACACCCTGTTCTTTGTGCCTTTAACCCGATTCATTTCTAAACAGGTTCTCGTCAAATCATCCATTTCTAGAATGTTAGAGATGAAGGGACCCTCCAGTCTAGCCCTCCCATTTTGCAGATGGAAAAGCTGAAGCCCCCGAAAAGGCATCTCCTGAGGTCACACTTCTAGGCTGACCGGAGCCAGGGCCCCTCCCCACCCCATGCCCCTGCCTCTCTGAATTAAGATGACAATAGCCTGGGGCTACCAGGAAGTGCACACATGCAAATAGAGAACAGAAGTCTGGTTGAAAATCTCGTGCAGAATTCTAAAATGTTACTCCCCCAACTGAAGGGACAAGACAACCACATCTGGGCAACGCGGTCACTTGATCCCCTCTCCTGAGTCAGTCCTGCCCCACTTTGCTGACACACTCGTTCACTGCCACTGTCTCCAGAATGGGGGACTTTCTGCCCTCAACCATGACCACGACACTCCACGCGCACACTTAGCCACACACACATGTGTACACACACACATGCACAGAGGCATGCTTCTGCTTCCAGGCTTCCCAAGACCCTTCTGCCCCACCCTGAGTCCCATCTCCTCTGGGGGATACAGGGTCCTCTGCCCCTCCCTTTTCTGGACACTGGCCCAATTTCCTGACTGTCCCCACAGTCAGCCCAAGATCTCATCCAAGCTGGAGCCACGCAAGACATAGGACAGGCAAGCGTGAGATCATCTCGTGGGTCTGACCTCGGTCTCATGGCCCCAGGGGGCTCCTCAGGGCCCCACCGAGGCACTGGCCCAGTGCTAGGTCAGAGCCCCCCAGACTCCTCATTCAAGAGCTGCTCTGTGGGCAGGAGCTGAGGGTGCTGTCTGTAGAAGGGCCTGCTGGCCCTGTTGGCCCTTGATTAGTGTCTGGAAACCTGGTTTTTGAAACGTTCCCTGTATGATAAGGTTGTGCTCATGGGCTGCACTAGACTGTTTGTGCAAATGACATGATTTATGGCAAACACCTGCTTCCTTCTGAGCGCCTGGCATTGGAGAGGTCAGGAGGTACCCAGACAAGTAGCCCCAATAAAACCCTTGAACTCTGAGTCTCAATGGCCTTCCCTGGCGGAAATGCTGCACACACATGGCTGCATTTTCGCTGCTAGGGGAGAGTGTGCTCTGTGTGGCCTCCATGGGAGGGAGAGCACAGGAGACCTGCTCATGGACCCCTCCACACTCCACCTGTGTCTTCCGCCCGTCCAGATCCAGCTGTGTATCCTGATTACATCGCTGCAATAAATCTCAGCCATGGTACCACTAAGTGCTGAGTCCCGAGAAGTCTCGTGAATCACTGAGCATGTGGCTGGTCTTGGGGACCCTTGGAGCCCTCTGCTTCCACTGTTTCCAGGAACTATGGCAGACCTTCAGGCTGCAGAACGCATAAGATGTGGTCTTTGGCCTCCGTGAACACATCTGTTCACGGATTTGTTTGTTCATGTGGCAAATATTTATTTGAATGTGTATTAGGGGCCAGGCTGAGTGTTTACTGGGGGCCACACTGAGGATTCCACAGTGAGCAAGCCAGGAACACCGGGCCCGGTGCTGCTTCTCATGGAGGTCACAGTTCACGAGGGAGGAGGGCATCGTGTGATGGGAGAGACACGGAGGGAGCGCATGGCACAGGACACGGAGGGAGCGCATGGCACATGGCGGTGCAGGTGGGAGGGTCCCCAACCAGCTCAAAGCCCAGCGGGACAGAGTCCCACAGACAAACAATTGCCCTGTGATGGGGAGATGTCCCAATGAAGGTGGGGACCAAGGACCTCAGCCACGCCCTTCCTTCTGGAGGACAGGTTTTTATATTGCGCTCTGCTGAGGATGGCTGATCGAGTACAGGAATAAGTTGATAACAAAGCCCTGAATTGGGTTCGCTTCACAGTGCCAAAACGAGCAGAGGAGGGACAAGAGGACAGGAGGGCCTCTGGAGGGACCACGACCCCGCAGGGCAATTTTGTGTGGGTGCCCAGCCCAATAGGCATGAAGAGGTCGGAACCTCGTCCAGAGCTGTGGAAGCAGGACTCCCCTGGGGACACCCATCGGGGATGTGTGCCAACGGAGTCGCTCACACAGATTGGGAAACAACACTCTGCCTGACATCCAAATAGAGCCAAGTAGCAGGCCCCGCCGTCTGTGTTTGCGCTGGGGACTCCCACTGGGATCTCGACAGTTGGGAAACATAGAGCTGTTGGCAGGGGAGACCGGCACCTGCCTGGGGTCGGAAAAGCCCGCTTGGATTGGAGCCAACTGCAGATGGCGAGCCCATGGGAAAGCTCCGGCCCGAGGCCTCACTGGGGTGTCCAGAAATGCACGTAAGCACGTAAACCCGGGTGCCCCACAGCAGGGCCGGGTGGAAGGCCACGTAGGAGAGCCCGATTCCACAGACACTGGCACTCACAGAGGGGTGAGACCCTACGACCCGACCTTTGCTCTCTGCCCCAAAACAACGCCACCTACTTCCTGTGCCCCAGATCTCCCCCCCCCACCCCCCCCACCCCCCCCCCCCCCCCCCCGCCTCGAGAAGAACGCACACAAATACACGTGTTGTCAGCTCACAGGACAACGAGGAGTGGACTGAAAGACAGAACCCTTCCACCGCAGCTCTGTCTGCCTGGGAAACTGCAGCCAAACATTTTCAAACCAAACAGAAGCAAATGGCAACAATAAACGTGTCTGGGCCCAGGTCCTTTTCCCTAAAGCTCTCATCTGGGGGGAAATATCAAGAAACAGACGGCCTTGCCCAGACCCGGCTTAGGCTCCTTCCCTCCTAGCTCTCCACCGGGCCTTTCTGTCAACCCTACAGATGGCGCCAGCACTGCCATCAATCCCGCCTGCCCTGGGCCACCTGTGAGGGCCCCTGGCCCCAGGTCCCACAGAGGGGAGCGCGGCGTGGCTCACACAGACGCTGGGACGGTCCTCTCCATTCTTCACATGCACAGTGGGCCTGCTCTGGGGCTCCTCCTCCTGGTTTGACTCTGCAGCTGCCTAGGAAACACATAATAAAGGGAGCGGCCACTTTCATGGAGCAGGTGAGGACATTGCCCCAGGCCCTTGACCGGCAGAAACTTGACCCCAGAAACTTGACTGGGCACGGGGGCCCAGACATTTGCCAAGCATGATTCTGGATGTGTCTGTGAGGGTGTTTCAGGATGAGATTAGCACTTGCATTGATAGACTGAGCAAAGCAGGTTGCGCTCCCCAATGTGGGTGGGCCTCATCCAATCAGTTGAAGGCCTGGCTAGAACAAAAGGCTGAGGAAGACGGAAACCCTCCAGTCTGACTGCTGAGTGGGGACTTCAGTCTTTCCCTGTCTCCAGACTTGGACTGAGGCAAGGGTTCTTCCTGGGTCTCCTCCTGCCAGCTTTCGGACAGGAATTTACACCAGAGGTCTCCTGAGTCTCAGGCCTTCTGACTCGGACCAGAGCTAGGCCATCAGCTCTCCTGGGTCTCCAGCTTGCCCACTACAGATCTTAGGACTTCTCAGCCTCCATAACTGTGTGAGCCAATTGGTTATGGTAATTCCCTCTCCACATATACTGCAGACAGACAGAGAGATGGCGAGAGATTAGATAGATAGATACACACATCCCATGGGCTCTGTCCCTCTGGAGAGCCCTGACCAATGCAGACACGTTACCTGATTACCCTCCACACTTCAACGAGCTGACCCCTTTTCAGAGCAGGAGGCCAAGGTGGACACAGGTCATCTCACCTGTCATGGCTGCATGGTTAAGAGAGGGCAGAGGCAGGACCCAAAACCAGGCCCGCCTGACTCCGGAGCTGTACTTTCAACCACTGCCACGCTTGCTGAGTGGCAGCCACAGCTTCTCCAACATCTCACACCCACGGACAAGGGCTGACTAACGCAGCGTGATGGAGACCAAAGACCCTGTTGGAAAGGGGCGTGGAGGGCGTTAAAATCCCAGAGTGTACCAGCACATGGCTTTAGGAAAACTCAAACAGAGGAACATCATAGTCAAGATACAAAGAGGTGGGGCTGGCCCGGTGGCGCAGAGGTTAAGTGTGCACGTTCCGCTTCGGCGGCCCGGCGTTCACTAGTTTGGATCCTGGGTGCGGACACGGCACGGCTTGGCAAGCCATGCTGTGGTAGGTGTCCCACATATAAAGTAGAGGAAGATGGGCACAGATGTTAGCTCAGGGCCAGGCTTCCTCAGCAAAAAAGAGGAGGATTGGTGGAAGATGTTAGCTCAGGGCTAATCTTCCAAAAAAAAAAAAAAAAAAGATACAAAGAGGTCCCCTCTGGACCCCAGTCCCATGGAGAGGCTGAAGGTGTCTGTGGGGTCCCTCCCCACCAGAAACTCAACAGTTCTCAAAGTGGGATCCAGGGCTGGAGGCCTCAGCATCTCTTGGACTTGTCAGAAATGCAGACTCGTGGGCGCCCCCACCCTGTGGAACCAGGCCCCCTTGCAGGTGGGCCGCAGGATTGGTTTAACAAGCCTTCCAGGTGACTCAGGTTCTCTCGAGTTTGAAGGCCACTGCCACGAAATTGTGTTCCTGGGGCTCCAAACACTTCTTCCCTTAAGGCTGATGTTATAGAATGTGACTATATGAGCATAGTGGGCTGTCTACCGGGTTTTCTTCCCAGTGATTTGGGAATTAGCGATCTAGGCTTGCCCTCAGCCATAGCAGTCAATTCCAGGACCACAGTGTGCCCCTCGGTGCTGCCCACTTCCTCCTTGGGGCCCAGGGACATTCGCTGGCATGTCCTGCCAGCCTTGACACCCCTGGCACTTCTACCTGGCCAGGTATCGAGGGTGCCTGTAGTTGTGTCCTCTGCCCTGGTCGAGGCTGCCTGTGTGTGCAGGCTCACAGCCTGACCTTGGCCTGAGGTCAGCTTGGCCGTGGAGCAAACCAGGGGTGTGGCATCTGAAGCCCAGTTCCCGCCCAATGCCACCGGTCACTGTGCCCTGGACCAAGCACTGCCCTCCCTGACGATCAGTGTCCCTCCCTCCCCATTCAGCAGGAGGTGGACGCCGTGCAGGGAAGCCCTGGGCGGAGCCACTGCACCTCTGCACGTCGGGTTCAAGTCACAAACACACCTGTTCTCCCACAGGAGCTCCTGCAAAGCGGTGTTAGCTTTGACCTCGCTTCTTTCCATCTGGGATGTTTTCTCCAACGTGCACTGGCCAGATGCCAGCCTTCTGACCCCAGAGACAAGGGCTGCCTCTCCAGACCCATCTGGAGAGGGCACTAGGAAGCAGGCCTCCTCAGCAACCTTGCTAAGCTCCAGAAGCCCAGGGGGATGTCTCCCAGGGCCTCAGTCCAGCCCCTCCAGGAGCCGATGGAGCCCCGCCCTGCTGACCCCCTGCAGGTGGACGTGTGCCCATATCGCCCATGCTGAACTTGGCAGCCAGGCAAATGAGACCATCTGGCTTAGAGAAGAACTGGTACAGAATGACCAGAGATGGACGCTGGGACCGCTGTGGAGGTGAGCAGGGAGGCCACTGAGCCACCCTGGACAAGAGGAGAGGACCCCCCAGTCTCTCAGTCATTGACATTCCAGGGTCTCCTTCAGCTTCCACTTCCGCGGTTCTTCGTTGCCCCTCACCTCAGAGCACCCTGGGCAGACGGAAATGGTCCTGAAGCTTGAGGGCGGGAGGGTGAGGGCAAGGGGCGTGGCAGTGACTCCAATGGCCAGAGGCCTGAAACCACAGAGGAGGCCTGGGAGATGGCGGGTCCCTGGCCTCACCCATGTCCAGACCATTCCTGTCTCCCTCGGATGTCAGGCCAGGCCAGAGGCTCCAGAAGACCCTGCCTGGCGACCCTCTCTCCCACCTCGCTGGCTGCGTGTCCTGGATGGAACCTGGCGCTCTGGAGATATAACTCAAGATTCGGAGTTAATTACCTCCTCTCATGGGAAGCGAGGCCCCCAGCCTCCCAGAGCCCCCAGGACCCTTAGCCCCAGCCCGGTTCCCTGGAGTGAAGGGGAAGGCGGGCGAAGAATGGTGGGAAATGGCCTATAAGCAGAGGGGCCTGCACTTCCATTAGTTCTCCCCAAAGCTGTCTGCTCGGAGTCCCTGGTGACCTTTATTCTGCCTCCTCCTCCAGGAAGCCAGAGCACCAGCCAGGAGCCAGCAGGGGAGGGGTCCCCCTGGGCAAGGAGGTCCCTGGAGCAGACTCCGGGCAGGGAGCAGCTGAGGGCTGGAGAGGGCCACACCCGAGACGCCCATCCTGGTGAGAATGGGAGCTGAGCACAGGTGTTGGGAGGCAGGAGGTGGGGACTCCATGGGAGCCAGTGAGGGGAGACAGCATCAAGAAAGCTGAGAGGGCAGGCTGGCGGAGGAGGCTGTACCTCTGCTGGGAACAGCCCGGCACCCCGTGCAGCAGCCTCGCTTAAAGGCACCGGGCCAGAGGCGCCTCGGGGCACAGCAGATCTCTGGGTCCCCCCACACCTACCAGACTGGGAAGGTTGTTTGTTCTAGATCCTGCCACGGCTGCCCCGAGCATGGGGCTGTGGGCACCCTGCAAGGCGCCACTGCAGCCTCCATGGTCCCACTGCCAGGCAGGTGGGCACTGGGCTCTGCCTGCTTCCCTCCCACTGCCCACTCTGCCTGACCTCAGCCTGCCTTGACAGAGCGGCCCCTGCTGCGCCTCTCACAGCCTCTGTGCATCGATGGCTCCTGACGTCTGTTGCAGAGGAGGCAGCACAGGCTGCTTTGGGGCCGTGTGTCCTGGTCCCCCAGCATAGAGCACTGACATGGTGTGGTTGGCCAGGGCACCAAAGCAGCACAGCCCACGATGACCTGACCCCAGCACCCCCGCAGTGCACCCATGGCCCGAGCCACTGGGCTCTTAGCAGCACACAAGGAGACGCATGTGAAGCTCTGGAGAACGTGGTGACAAAGGCGGGCTTCACCCCTTCACTGCTGCTCAGCATAGCTGAGGTGGGGCCTGTTCTCTTTCCCACGGCCCCCCATAAGCCCCCACCCCTGGTTCCCGGGAGGACCATTCCAGAGAGGGGCCACACCTGGGGGTCAGGGGGACCATTCCAGAGGTGGGGCAGGGAAGGAAGCTTCAAGAGCTGTGTTCACAGTGCAGGGACCCGCCCAGGCTGGCATTGGTGCATTCTCTACCTTCTAACCATCTGAGCACACAGGATTCCAAGCCCACTCCAGCCCAGAAGTTCCCAGGGTCAGGGCTGCACCCTCCAGGTGACGGCCAGAAGGGCATTTGGACACCAGCTCTGCCCGTCCCTCCTGGACATGGACAGTCCCCCTGGCTGGTGTGGGTGCAGAATCCTCTGCCCAGGCTCCCAGGCCTCTGCCTGACCACACATACCCACCCAAATACACAGACATGCACACGACAAAACACACACACAGACACATGGTGCACAGGCACGTGAGAGGGCGCACACCCGCACACACACTTTCCGCCTGCTTGCCATCGGTTCTCGGTTTTGTTTCCTGTCTGGGTTCCAGGCAGCTGCTCTCACAGCCCTAGAAGGGGCTGTCCAGCTATCTTTTCTGATGCTGACTTCTCTCATAATGGCCTCTCTTATTAATGGCTTCACGGTCATGCTAGTAAAAAGATCCATTATTGCTTTAACCAAGACGGTTACATTACAGGTCGCTAGACAGCTGGCTGTGAGCCACGAGCTGCGACGGGCAAGAACAGATTAGACAACAGAGCAATAAAGGCGGAGGGGAAACCGTTGGCTTCAGGCCACTTATTCAATTTCTGCCTGAGAGTGTGTGCAAATCTCCCAGTAACATTAGAGAAAAACCTTTGCCTTAAGGTAAAAGCAGAAGGATTCTGAACAAAGAGCAAAAAATAAACCACTCCAAACCTGACGCGAACTGGAAAAGAGTTGGGTGCTATCTCTGAAGCTTGCGCATTTGTATGGCTGACCTGGCTTTTCGACTCCTAGGCGGACACCCAGAAGAAACTCCTGCACTGGCACCTTAACAGATTGACAAGAATGTTCAAGAAGCAATGTCTACAAAAGCCAAGCCCAAATGTTTGTCAGAGGGGAGGGAGAGCCCCAGGAATGAGTCACAAACACTGACAAGCAGACGCGCACTGCAGCACGGGTGGGTCCCAGCACAGTGATGTTAGGCACAAAGTACGTCCAAAAGGTACCTGAAGCATGACGTCTCTTTTTATAAAGCCTTAAAAACAATAAAAATTACATCTTTTAGAAACATACGTGTCTGCTACAAAGCTCTATACGTGGGCTCTGCACCAGGGTCCCAGATGGCAGTTACCTCTTGGCAATCAGGTGATGGGACGGGTTCGTATGGTTAGGAGTCAGTGTGTCCATGGACGTTATAAAGAACAAAATAACCAGATGGGCCACCCCAGACCACGGCAGGTGTGCGGCCAGAGCCAGCATCAGGACCAACACAAACCTGCGCATCAAGGAGAGAAAGATGGAGAAACTCCGTGACGAGGAATGGCGCGGCGGGAACAAGAGCTGCAAGCAACCATGCACACCAGCAGCGACCCTGCAAGCCAGCTCATTCTGAAACGCAAATACAGTGTGACCCCATGGCTCCACGTGAGTAGGACGATGCACGGGCTTGCTGCCTGCCATCAGACAAGCACGCATGTGACCTCAGCCTCTGAGAACCTCCTCATTCCCACTTGGGACTGGAGCCAGGCTGATGAAGCCGCCCTGACAGGCTGGCTGCCCCCAGGGAGCATCTCTGGGCGCCCGGGCAGGGCCCCTCCATGCCTGGTATCTGAGGGCCTCCATCACCTCGGCAGGCACCGGGTCCCTGTTCCCAAGGCAGACAGGCAGTGCCTGAGGAGCGCAGTCCCTGAGCTCTGCCGCCCGCGACAAACAGCCTCAGAGAGCTAGCTGTTCACACTCGGGTGAAGCTTCCACGAGGAATCAAACAGCTCACCTTTTGTTTCTTTTCTTTCAAACATAAAACAATATATACAAATTAAGAAAATTTCGTTGGGTTATGATGGAGAGTATCATGGATATTTTTTAAAATGGAGGCTCCTGTTCCATACGTGCACAATGCTCATTAACTGTGGATGCCTTCCGAACAGGGGCAGCTTACCCCTGAATTACAAACATGACAGCAGAGCCATCATTTCTAGCCCGGCTGGCGGTAGCGCGGCACAAGCAATCTGAGACCAGGCTTCCCAGGAGCGGGGGCTGCTCATTGGCATTCGGCGCCCGCTCTGCCAGGAGCTGTAAATCTGGATCTGCTGACAGTTAATCTCACACATCTCGAGCTTCCAGACCCAGAGCTGGGCAGGCGAGGTCCCTGGTGACCCAGACCCATCTCCAGGATCCAATGGGGACCAGGGACACCTGGTGCGGTCAGCTCAGAGGACTCCAGCAAGCAGCAGCACTGTCCCATGGTGACTCGGAGTCAGGGAGGACACTCCAGCCAGAATGGGGCTGACCACACAGTGGGGACTTGGTCTAGCCAAGCAGAAGGGATTTAATCAAAAAGAGGAAGAGTTCTTTACAACCAGAGGTGGGAGGAGACAGGGATGGACGACCACATGCAAAAAATGTGCTTCAACTGAAAACACGCACTACATGCAAAAATAACTAAAATGGATCGGGGATATAAATGTAAGATATAAAACCACACAATTCTAGAAGGAACCATGGGAAAAAATATTCGTGACTTTGAATCAGGCAAAGGCCAACAAGAAATGCACAATCCATTACACAAAAAGTTGATAAGTTAGACTTCATCAAAATTAAGAACTTCTCTTCAAAAGATACTCGTAAGAGAATAAAAAGACAAAAGAGAGATCTGGAGAATATACTTTTGGATCATATAGCCAATCAAGTGTGTACCTGGAATACATAAATAAGTCTTAAAACTCAATAAGTAAAAAGTAAACAATCTAATTCAAAAATGAGCAAAAGATTTGAACAGATACTTGACCAAAGAAGACATATGGATGCACAAAATCAACACATAAAAAGATGTCCGGGGGCCGGCCTGGTGGCGCAGCGGTTAAGTTTGCATGTTCCACTTTGGTGGCCTGGGGTTCACCGGTTTGGATTCCGGGTGCGGACATGGCACTGTGTGGCAAGCCATGCTGTGGTAGGCGTCCCACATAGAAAGTAGAGGAAGATGGGCATGGATGTTAGCTCAGGGCCAGTCTTCCTCAGAAAAAAAGAAAAAGGAGGATTGGCAGCAGTTAGCTCAGGGCTAATCGTCCTCAAAAAAATAAAATAAAAAAAGATGTCCAACATTACTAGACAGACGTAAATTAAAACCAAAATAATATACCACTACACCCCCATTAGAATGGACATTAAAAAAGACAGGTGCTGGCCCGGTGGCGCAGTGGTTAAGTTTACACATTCTGCTTTGGTGCCCTAGGGTTCGCCGGTTTGGATCCCGGGTGCGGACATGGCACCACTTGGCAAGCCATGCTGTGGTTAGCGTCCCACATATAAAGTGGAGGAAGATGGGCATGGATGTTAGCTCAGGGCCAGTCTTCCTCAGCAAAAAGAGAAGGATTGGCAGCAGATGTTAACTCAGGACTAATCTTCCTCAAAAAAAAAAAAAAAAAAGACAGACCCTATCAAATATCGGTGAGGATGCAGAGCAACGGGAACTGTCATACATGGCTGGTGGGAATGCAAAATGTACAGCCGCTTTGGACAATAGTTTCTTATAAAATTAACACACACTTACCAATCCTGGGTATTTACCCAAGAGAAATGAAAACTTGTATTTATACAAAACCTGTACATGAAGGTTTATGGCAGTTGCACTCACGAATGAGAAACAAGCAGATGTCCTTTGAGACTGGGTAAACTGTGGCACGCCCATGCAACAGAAACGACTCAGCAACAAAAGGAGCGAACCACAGAAACAGAGAGAATCTTCCGTGCACTTTGCTAAGCGAACAAAGCCAAACCCCCAAGCTACATGTTCTGTGTACACATCGGCTGTTCCACTTACATGACTCAGAAATCCAGGGAAACAGACCAGCGTGGCCAGGGGGTAGAGGGTGGGGTGACCACAAAGGGCGACAAGAGGGAGTTGGGGGCGAGGACACCGTCCCATGTGGTGACGGTGGTGGACTCATGCCTGTGTCAAAATCCAGAGAACTGGGCACCACACACCGTGACCTTTACTGTGTGTGAATTAAAAAAAAAAACAATCTGTGTGGGCAGTCCATATGGAACCCAAGCTGTAACCAACGAACCTACCGGAGGGGGCGGGAAACAGCAGCACCAATCCGAGTTGTTCTGGAAGAGTGTTTTGACTGGACACTCTGAGGCTGAAGATAAAAGGAAATGCACACAAACGTACCCAGGTTGTGTGTTGTTCCTCACAGGGCATGTGGCTCAGCGATTCTGAAACTACTCTGTGTGGATACCAGGGGTGAGCAAGTAAGAACGTGTAGTGTGGACAGGGAGAGGCACGTCTCCACGCTGCCAAAGAAAGGAGAACACGGGAAGGCTGGAGTGAAGCTCGCGTTGTCAGCCCAGAACTCAGGGGTCCTTCTGGACTCACGGTTTCACAAGAGACACGCGATAGATAGACAGCCAGATAGATAGATGGAATGGATGGTAGACAGACGATAGATAAAGGATTGATAGATAGACGATAAATAGATGATTGATAGATGATAACTAGATGGGTGCAGAAATAAACAAAGCAGCATGGGCCAGCACGTGTTAGCACACACACGTACATTTCTAACGTCACCCGGCAGCAGTGAGCACACCCAGCCCCCAGAGAGGCTGGTCCTAAGCCCCACTCTCCAAGCAGAGGAACCAGGCTCCTTGGAGAAGGGGCTGATTTCAGGCCTGGGGCGGGGAAAGTGCAAGATGACCTTGAGAAACCTGTGGTGACAGAAAGCAAGAAAGCGCTCAAAAAAATGGAAGAGGGCATGTCAAAAGGACACAGGAGCTAATGGGAAAGAAGGCTCAGGGGCTTAAGCTGGGACAACTACATCAAGAAAATAATTAATGATGTTGTTGGACTAAAACCCATAAAATAAATTAAATATCCATGCGTCCTTACTGATATAAATAACTGGATAAAGAAAGAAATGAAAGAAAAATTCTAATAGAACAGAAGAAATGTGGGGAGCAGAACGTCACAGCTAGAACAGGACAGCGATCACGGTCGCAGGAAAGACCCACGCATGGCCGCTAACACGAGTGGACAAAGCTCAAGGAGAAACAGGCTTTTTGCACGGTCTCAGAGTATCTTCCCCAAGGTATTTCCTAATTACAAACGACAGCTTTTTGTGGAGAGCTTGCAGGCGCCGCCTCAACCTGGTGAACAAGGCTGACATCGCCTGTGATAAAACGTTGCGACACTGTGCAGCCCGGATAGGACGCACTCAGAAGGGCGCGCTGCTCCTGGGGTCATCTCGACAAAGACGCACAGCCTCCACCTGATCATGAGAAAACACCAGACACATCCGACCGAAGGACAGGCCACCCAGTGACTGACCAGTTCCTGTTAGTGTCAAGGTCAAGAAGGACGAGGAGAAGCTGGGAAACTGTCACGGACCGGGAGGGATCAGGGAAACAGATGACTAAGTGCAGTGTGGGATCCTGGAACAGAAACAGGACATCTGCCAGTAGAAAAACTGGTGGGATCTGAGCGAAGCCTGTGGACTGGGGGAGTTTCGAAAGTGTGCGATGATTATGCAAGATACGAGACCAGGGGAAGCTGGGGAAGAGTCTATGAGAACTTTATACTATTTTTGCAACTTTTCTTTAAATCTAAAATTATTTCATAATAAAAGTTTTAAAAATTTTTAAATGCTTGACGTGGAAGCACGGTGGCTCCCGTATCGCAGGTACTGCCGCAGTGGGTGCGTGAAGCAGCGGTTCACAAAGACGCCCGCAGCGTAGAGAAAGCCCCACAGCCCTGACTGTTGCTCCCAGTGACAGGGGCTCCTTGCTCTCCACGGGCGATGGGGTCGGCGGTCCTGGGCTGGGAGGGGGATGACAGCACAAAAGACCCCTTGCTGGCTGCAACTTAAGATGGCAGGTCTTTCCTGATGTCCTCAAACCCACCCTGGAGACGGACCAGCTAGAATGTGGTGGGAGGGAGGCCCTGAAAGGGTCAGCAGAGTCCCGTTCCGCTGTGGCCGTAGCCCGACGGCCCCCAGCTCTGTGCCAAACTGCCTCCCCACAGGCAGCCTCAGGGGCTCTCTGTTCTCTTGCCACTTGACTGACAAATTCAAAGTGGCACTGTGGTCTTAGCTGTCAGTCTCCCATTACAGGGAGTTACCGGGCCGCAGGGACGTCCCTCACTGACCGCCCAGGGCTGCTATTTCTACATGGTGTGACAGGACGGCTTGGTGCCAACTGTTTCACGCATTTTTTTCCTACTCTGGCCAGGGTTCAAGAACTCTCTGCCTGATTCCTGGAGGCCGGCAGCTGGGCGGAGGGGCAAACGGGCTTCTCCCATGAGGCTTTGTGTCAAAAACCTTTGAGAGGGTCTGACCCCGGCAACGAGGCTGCTGTGCAACGCATCCTGGCACGTGCCACCACTCCTCGCCAGCCCTGAGCTGAGACGTGAGTACAGCTCTGTGCCTGCCTCAGTGATGCCCGCTGCCCTCCACCCTGACTGCCCCAATGGGAGCACCCTGGGAACAGGAGCTGGTCCAAGTCACCCTGGGTCTCCACACTCACGAAAGGGCTCTGCACAACAAGCCATCCATGTTGGGTCCTAAGGTCACCAGGGATGGGGGGGCGGGGAGTGGTAGGAGGGACCCTTGCCCCAGAGAGGCTGTGCCTGTCCAGCGCCCCCAGCCCCACTCTCGTGCTCCCAGCCCTCCTTACCTGGCCCTGGCTCCCCTCCACAGGTGAGACATGCTCAGGGCTCAGGGGGCACGGAGTGGCCTTCCAAATCCTGGTAGGTCTCCCCTGCCCCGCACACTGTAGAGCCAACAATGGCCACAGGCAGGCTCACCGGGGAAGGCTGCCAGGAATGATGCTGACAAGGCAGAAGCAACTCTGCCCACCGCGGTGGCCTATCTGGGGACTCTGGGCAGTGCACCTCCACACAGGTGTGGGCGGCTGTGACGTACAGCGTTGATGGTCCTTCACGCTGACACAGGTGACCTTGGAGGCCAGGCCATGCCTGTGGACTGTCCCCGCCAAGCAACTAGGAGTGCAACAGCGGTGCGTTCGGCAGTTTCCTGAGTGTGATCGGGCACAGCCTGGGGACTCTGGTGAAAGTCCTGGAAGGCGACCCCACATATGGCCCTTGGGCGTCTCTGGGACCAGAGGGCGACCAGGTAGGTTCTCGTTGGTTCCAGAATAAGCCTCTAGAGTGACCTTCCTAGCCAAAGGCTGTGCTGTGCACCCCTGGGGGACACAGGGGCTAGATCCCGCCTGGGCCTGGGGTCCTGTATCAGGCCCACCACACACAAGATGTGCCTCTTGAAAGGAGCAGGCACCCAGATGTGCTGCGTGAGCAATGAAGAGAATGCAAAACAGCAGAGGCGGCCTCTCCCCTCCTCCCCGCTCCACCTTGGCCTGCCTCAGCTCTTGCTCCCTTCCTGCAGGCCCTGTGGCTCCTGGGGGACCCCTGCAGCTCTGCTGCTTGAGGATAGGAGGCTCGTGGATGGGGAGGGGCGGGAGAGGCACCCGTGGGCCCACCATCACCACCCTACAGATCCAAAGAACAGAACCTGCTCAGCTCCTGCAGAGCCTCGCCACACCCCACAGAAACACCCCCCACTAGGAAATCCTGCTTGGAAAGAAAAGCTCAACAATGGAGTGCCCGCCCCCCATCCTCCTCCCTGCTGGGAGCCCTGCCTCCCCAGGGAATGCATGGGTGGGCCACCTGAGGGCCCTGGGGGCAGAAGGAGAGGCAATGTGGGCGAGGTGGCCCTCATGACTTTAGGGGGCCGTAAGGGAAGCCTCTCCCTCCGAGCTGGGAGCCCGTCAGAGGGGGAGTGTTCCACAAGACAAGATAGGAAGTGTTCTCTTTCTGGAGTTTCTGGGGCCAGCAAGACGGGACATGGGTGGAGAAGGCCGATGGCCTTGGCAGCGGCTGGAGCCCGTGTTGGCGGAAATGGCCGAGTGCCTTTGAAAAGTTCTTCCCTGCTGAGAGGGAGCTGAGGCCGTCCTGGTGGCTCCAGGATAGTCTCCATGGTAGGTTCACAGGTGGCTTGGGGAGGGCTCAGCTGGCCTCAGGGGGACTGTCCTGGGTCTGGGCTGAGAAGGCCCACAAGGGGGTCAGCACGTGAAGGGCCAGAGAGGAGCCCACAGACAGACGCCCACAGGGAGCCGCCTCTGGTCTAGAGGTGGAGGTGGGAGGTGAGCCACCCCACCTCTCCCCACCCGCCCGTATAGACACCCGGGGGAGGGTCTCAGCACATGGAACCACATTTTAAACGGGCCACACTGGACAAAGCGGAATTAGATGAGGTGGAATCCAGCACATGAGGAGGAGGAGTGCCAGCACCCTGCTAGGGCCCTGAAGAGGGCAGAGGGAAAGCTCCATCTCTGATGGACGGATGACAGCGCCTTACCTGCTCGCCACCTGGGCGTCGGGCTCCCTTCTCACATCTGCAGGACCACAGGGACATTGCTGGCCCCTCGCTGGGCACTGCCCCTTGAGTGCAAAGGCTGCAGCTCCGGCTGGGCAGCTCGGCCACGCTTGGCCCCCTGCAGCCGTGGGCCTCGGGGCTGTGGGTGCCGGGCGCCCAGGGCCCCGTGGGGTCGGGGGCTGCATTGCCAGAGGTGGCCTCTGGCCTCCGCGATCTCTGAGAAGGTCAGGCCCCTTTCCAGTTGGCCCATCCCTCTCTCGTCCACCTCCTATTATCATGTCCCTAACCCTCCCTGTGGTCAGTCCCACCACATTCCTTGGTGGTGGCTCAGGGCCGGACTTTGGCCTTCCTGTCTTGGGCAGGGTAGGAGGCGGAGGGTTGACAGCATGGAGCAGTGAAGCAGCCACGCTCTCGTCTGTTCCCACGGAGTGATGGAGTCACAATCAAGGGAGGGCATCGGGACGTGGCCATCAGTAAGTGCTCAGGACCCGAGCGAGCGAGTCACAGCATAGCCGTGGCCCACCAGAGGTGTCACGGGGAAACCATCTTCAGGACATCCCTGACAAACCATCCAGTTTCCCTGAACGAAGGTCACCCCTGCAGCCACAGCTGCCGTGCTGTCATCTCGTGGGGTGCCCGCGCTGTTTCCGAGAGTCCTCCTCTGAGGCACATGTTGCGGCTGAGGGAACCGAGAGGTGAGTCCAGGGCCAGGTTCGCTCGCGCTCCTGCACAGAAGCGGCTCTCTGCACCTGCTCAGCAGGGAACTCGCACATCCCTGTAGCCGGGATGGAGGCTGCGTCCGAGGAGGGACCCAGGGTCCAGCAGCCAAGACCAGGCCTCTTGCAGAGGGGCCCAGTCAGAAAGCTAGTTCTAATTCTGGCTCATCAAAGGGGGCAGCTGCCCGCCCAGAGGTGCTCAAAGCCCCCCTTTCTCCCTCTTCCTCGTCAGGAGGGGGTCCGCAGAGACCAGACCCTCTTGGATCTTCAGAGGTGAGACGGGGCACCTCGTCTGGCTGCCTGGGAACCCCCTGCTCTCTGGTCCAGCTGGAGGCACGGGATCCAGCTGCTCTGGGGGCTGGAAGAAAAAAGACGCAGGACACACGTCAGGGAGGCTGCCTGGCGAGAGGGAAGGGGCTGGAGGGAGGAGGGCCTCTGGGAAAGGATGATCACTGCTCTCACAGGGAGGGCCCTCTCCCCCGCGTGTGAGGGAAACCTCGACATTTCTGGCTGGACGTCCACTGTAACCCACGCTTGTACTCAATACTAACTCCAGAAAGTCCTGCTGCACCAGACAGCTTCCAGGGACGCCCCAGAGGCAGGAGCCTGGAGGCATCAACAGAAGGCACATGTCCCCTCCTGGGGCAGGTCCTGTGGGAGGGAGGCAGTCCTCTGCCCTCCTTCCTTCTCAGGAAAGGCAAGCGCCCTTCGCCCCCTCTAACTGTGGCGACCCCTCTGAACCCTGACCCCGGGCAGGCACTGAGGTCTGAAGGCTGCGGGCAGCTCTGGAACAGCCCTTGGAGAGCCCTGGGTGTCGCCCCCTCCCAGAACAGCAGGCAGCAGCTCCCCAGGCGGTGCGGGGACCCTCCTGGTGCCCCGGGAAGCAGAGCGGGACCCGGCTGGGAAACCCAGTTGATGAAACACTCACCACGTCGGGGTGCCCAGGAGAGCTATGACCACAGAATGAAGGCTAAGGAGAAAAATAAGAACAGAAATAGAAACTGAAAAGGAAGGGGGGGGTGGGGACGTGGAGGGAAAGAAAGAGAAAAGAGAGTTGGTAGGGCTTCTGGCAGGAAATAACGTGTGACCACAGACAGAGCAAGACGGGGCTGCCAGCAAATCCTGGCGTGCTGGCGCCCAGCGGTTAAGGGGCGTGCTGCCAGGGGCTGTGAGGATGCCCTGGCTCTGAAGCCACCGCCTAGAGACACATTCTGGGGACCTTGCCCCAACCAGAGGCTGGGCTAGGGGCAATGGTCAGGAGGCCTCACGTCCAGAGTGTCCCCAGCACAAGCGAGCCTCTGCTGGTCACATCGCCTCTCGCCTCTTCCTCTGTAGGGTGGGACCAACCACCTGCACCTGTCTCCGGGTGATGGTGAGACCACTATCTGGCTAGTAATAATGATGGAAGTCTCGTGCGTGGAAAGACACTCCCAGCGCCAGGCATACACGAGAGCTCTCAGACAATGTTTTGGTCTCAGTCCCATCACAAAAGATAAAGCACAACCAGCATCCTGAATGGACTTCACATGTGGAGCCTCATTTGGGGTTGGGGGGAACGGGACCAGGCCAATTCAGACACAAGAGAAAATCTGGCAGTGGTACAATTGATTGGAAATGCAGAGTTGCTTTAGTGAGAGTAAAAGAATAAACACCCAATTTAAAAAATTCTAGTATTTGGGGCTGGCCCCGTGGCCGAGTGGTTAAGTTCGTGCGCTCTGCTGTAGGCGGCCCAGTGTTTCGTTAGTTTGAATCCTGGGCGCGGACATGGCACTGCTCATCAGACCACGCTGAGGCAGCGTCCCACATGCCACAACTAGAAGAACCCACAACGAAGAATACACAACTATGTACCGGGGGCTTTGGGGAGAAAAAGGAAAAAAAAAAAAAATTCTAGTATTTAATACAAACAAATGCTCTCGCTTTAAGATGCAAAGGGAGAAAGACATTCATCTGGGGGGAGAGAATGTGCCCACTGTGAGGCCAGAGCCCCGAGAACAGCGTGTCCCCTCCCAGCCTCCTTATTTCCCAGGTGGCGGGCGCCCACGGGGCAGGCAAGTCCTGGTCGGCACGTTGTGCCCTGCACGGTTCTAGGCACCGGACAGAAGCACCGGCACAGTGGATGTGCACGTTTACTGTGACAATTGGCAGTAAAGGGCCCAGGGGAAGGTGGGCTGCTGTCATTGATGGGGGGTAGCCAGGGCAGGTGGGCGGTGGGAGACCAGCTGTAGGAGGACAGCTCTGGGGAGGAGCCTCATGTCCTGCCTCCGCTGGCTGTTCCTGGGGCCAGGCTGAGGACCTGCAGCCCACAAGGGTCCCATCCAAACACAGGCCTCTTGTTCTCTCTGGAAGGGACGAGCCAGGGAGGTGGATCCCACTGGCTGCCTCACTCAGTGCTCGGGGGCGGCAGTCATAGAGTGAGACCCACCCCACAGGCAGGACCAGCCGAAAGAACTGAACAGTCTGACCCCTAGAGACCAGTGAAGCATCCCTAAATCACATAAAAAGAGCTGCCCTAAAACTAAGCAAAACCCCTAGGAGGAGCCGGGTTCTCTCCGGGTGCGCTCTGTGCACCTTGATTTGGGGAGCACCAACTCGGGCTGTTGCCGTGAGTAGACAGAGTGCCCAGGACCCCACGCCTCACAGAGCCAGGGGTCCAGGAAAAGAGCCAGACAGTCCTCCTGGGGCCTGAACCAAGTGCCCCAAACTAACGACCTGGCAGCACCCGGAGTTTCCTAAACCTGGAAGCTATGTCTTTAAGAACCAAAGCTAAGAGACCCTTGTTCACCGACAGCCCGCCCTCAAGAGGAGAATTCCGGTGCTCAGGGACCTGGCTTCTGGACCAATGTGCTCGGTGAGCTTGGAAGAGGACTCAAGTGCTCCAGCACAGCCGTCAGCACTAAAGGGACCCCAGGTTGCTGCTCTGGCACACTGGGGAAACTGAGGCTGAGAGAGACACAGCCCTCTGGGGTCACATGGCTGGGTCATCGCAGAGGCGGTGTTCCCAGACCCTGGCTCCCAGCTCCTGGTCCAGATCAGATGCCACCCTGAAACCTCGTTCTGTTTGACCGTGCCCCAATCTCAGACCTCACGCTAAATGACACCCGGGGAGTTATCGTCCTTCTCTTTACAGAAGCTCCCAGAACAAAAGAAGCCCAGAAATGTGCATTCATTTTACCTTTTCCTCCAGTTCCTTTATTTGTCTCTTCTGAGCTTCTATTCTTTCTTCTAACTCTTTAATCCTCTGCAATGTTAAAAGCAGGAAAAGCTTCAATAACCAGAGCATTTGGGAAAAAGCCTGTCTGAATCTTCACTCATGCACCTGTTGGACCCACAGCCACAGAGCAGCAGCCGTGTGGGCAGGGCCCGGGAAGCCGTGGCTGACCACATTTTCACCACTGTCTGAGTCTTATCTGCACCGTGAGGGGCCCAGGAGCCTCGGTCTGTCCTCTCTCTGTGGACTTCGGCTAAGGAGAGGGCTGCGCTTCCTCGGTTTCCCTTACAGACATAGCCTTTCTCAATCTGCTGCTTTGCTCCAACAGAAGAGTGGACAGCCCTCCCCCTGGCCACACCTCCCGTGGCAGGAACGATACCCTCCCGCCTCCTGCAACTTCAGCCCATGAGCCACAATGCTAGCAGTCCAAGGGAATAGTACGGAATCAATTCAGTCCTTCTTAAACACCATGACAGCAAAGTGACAAGCAGCAGGAGGTCACAAAGCCAGTCACAGGGACTTTCCTTGCAGAATGACATCACGTTTTGAACCCACGGTCTTCACTTTGGTAGGCAATGCAATGCTAATTAGATGCAAATTTGCGTGTCCAGGCTGGGTGTGGATCCTGCGCCTGGATGCTGGAACCAGCTAAGCTCTGAGCACAGCCTGTCTGATGACCACCGTCCTCAGACTGACACAGATCTGGCGGTGGGTGTCCTGGGAGCTGACTAATCCTCTGGTCAGACAGCAGCCCACTAACATCCACAGCAAACCCTGCCTTACTTGTTTATCTGACTTTGCAAGTTGAGTCTGGCATATGGGGTGGACACATCTGGAAAGGCCCCTGCAGGTCACGGCGGCATGCACGGGGGTGGAGACATGCCTTCACACCAAGGCTGTCCACTCTGCCAGGGCGCCTCACCTTCTGTTAGAAATGGACTGGCCGGACTGACCTGAGGTCCCCAAGCGCCCCTAGGCCAAGAGAAGGCCAGGGGCCGCTTCCTGAATGCTGCCTTCACTGTGCCCTTCCATTGAGGGAAGAGTCATGGACGAGACTGGGCAGTCAGGGCCCCAGCAGACAGGACATGCGCCCAGAGAGCTGGGCAGTACGACCCTTGAGGCTGGTCAGCAGAGGCTGCAGTCAGCCAGGAGGGCTAGGTGGGGCGCGGCCATGGGAGGGCATGGCCACCGGCAGGCACCGAGGTTGCAGTGTGTGGTTATTGGAAAGCACAGCCACAGGAAGCCGGGCCTGAACCGCCCCAGCGCCCCCCAGGCCCCACACCTGCTGCGCCAGCTGCAGTAGCTCCATGCGCTCCCGCAGGATCTGGGCGTCCCGCTCGCGCAGCTCGCTCATGACCTGGCGCTTCCACTGCTCCACGGCCACCTTGAGCTTCTCGCGCTCCTCCTCCGACAGCAACTGGGCCACCTTGGCCCCGGCCTCCTGCTGCAGGGCGTCGTACAGCATGGCTTCCAGCTCCAGGATGTGCTGGGGGCAGGAGGGGAGAGTTAGCCCTCGCCTTCTCCCCGAGGGACTGCCAGGCCTGAGGGGGGCCTGGGGCACCCCGAGAGCCCTCGGGGTTACAACGTCTCCAAGCCTCTCCACAGAGGGGACTGTTTTCTTCTCCACCAGCTTGAATGATGTTCTTTGAGTGGAAACACGGTTGGGGCAATTATTTCAAGATCACTCCCTTCTACGGGATTTTTAACCTGCAACGAAAGTTCAGCGGCAGAATTCTTACATCGTGTTAACATCGGGGAAAACGTGGTCAGCAGGTATTTGAGACCAGAACAGGATGATGGCAGCAGGGGCGGGTGGGGTGGGCAGAGGTCCCTTGAGGGAAGAACAGAGTCTCCCTTTGCCCACAACCTTCTCACACCCTGGGTCTGTGAGTGCCAACGGAGGGAGGGCACGCTCACAAGGGTTTGTCTGAAGTTATAACAGAAGGGGGCAAGTCCCTGACTTCCCAGCCACCCCCCCAAGGCCAGGCCACTGTGGGGCTCAATTCCATCCGGTGAATCGTGTCCCCAAAAAGATTCATTCAAGACCTAACTCCGGAACCTATGGATGTGGCCTTATTTGGATATACGGCTCTGCAGATGTAATCAAGTTAGGACGAGGTCATGCTGGGTTAATGTGGGCCCTAATCCAGTGACTTCTGTCCTTAGAAGAAGAGGGAAATTTGGAGACCATCACAGAAGACAAGGGGAGAAGTCATGTGATGACAGAGGCAGAAATTGGGGTGATGTGGCCACAAATCAAGGAGTGCCTGGAGCCACCAGGAGCTGGAAGAGGCTAGAAGGAACCTCAGAGACACCTGGATTTCCAACTCTGGACCCCTGGCTGTGGGGCAGTTCTGTCTCTCGGCTGCTCCCTGCTGTCTCAAACATGCCCTCACCTCTTCTTGGCATCAAGGCCCCACATGCCTGGCCTCTGCCCGTCTCCCAGCTTCATCACCTCCACTCTCCCGGATGAAAAGCCTGAGGATGCCCACAGCCACGGCGCCTGGTAAGACTTCACCTCTGCGATGTTCGTCAGCCCCTTCCATGAAGTAGGAGCTCTCATTAGGTCCAGTTCACAGATAGGGAAAGTGAGTCACGCTGATGAGACAACTTGGGGTGAACAACTCGCACAGGGTCCTGCTGGGGGCAGAGCTGGGGTCTGGACCCTGCAGGGGACTCCAGAGTCCACGGTCCTCACACTGTGGGGGCTCCGACATGGCGAGCCCACCACGCTGCTGGTCCCAAACACGCGTGACACCCCACGCTTCCCAGACCGTGCTCATGATGTCCCTCTGCCTGAAGCCTGACGAACTCCTTTTCATCCTTCAGAACCCACCTTTCTGGCCCAACCTGCTCTGCCTGTGAGCCCCTCTCCTTTGACAGCAATCCTGCCCTCCTTTTCGACTGCTGGTTAATTCTCTCTGCTGCCAGGCTGAGGGGTCTGTCGCCCTCCTCGATGCAGTCCCAGCACAGAGCCCACTCATAAGCAGACACTACACGTCTACTGAATGACAGATAAATGAATGAACACAACCCTACCGGGAGAGGCTTCTGATGTGTTAGAACCATTCACACCTAGCATAAATTGATGCCATTTACTGAATCAGGTAAATTTATGAAATAATTACATCATCTGTGAAATCAGGTAAGACATCACAGGCAGTAATCAGCTGATCACCTTAATTCAAGAAGAAACAGAGCTCTGGGGCCTTGATGCCCCCAGTGAAAGGTCCGAGGCCGGCGCAGCTCAGCCCTCGGGCCGGAGCACTTTCCCTTTTGGGGCGAGCAAACGGACCCTTCTCCCTCTCCTGCTGTCAGGAGGCCCCGAGAGGGAGCTGTTGATGGGGGACGGGTGGGAGGACAGGCAGATGTTTAACCAGGACACTGTCAATGGCATGTGGTCAAGCTGAGTGACGAGAAGAGACTCACGTCAGCGAGAATTCCAGAGGTGATCACCAGAGCGGCGCCCACAGAAAACAGACCCCGCGGGCCCACCACCGGTCGGTCCGAGGAGTGGACGGCCAGTGAGGGACAGTCACCAGAAGCTGTGGGAGAGACGCTGGGCGCCACCCTGGCCCTGGGGTGCAGACTGGGGGTGCCTCCAGCCCTGAGGGGTCGCCCAGGTCCACCAGCTGACCTCGCTGGCGGCTGCACCACCCAGCAGCTCCGGAGCCCTCAGGAGCTCTGCGCACAGGCCTTGTTTGGTGGACGGCTCGGGTCTGAGTGCCGACCAGGCCTTTCAGGAGGAGCCACAGAGGCTGGGCTCCCCACCAACTAGAGAGAAGGAGGACAGGGGACAGTGCTCACCACGGATCTCAGGGGAAGAGCCCAGAGCCCAAACCCCTACCCATGAGAAGACCTGAGAGGGGCAGAGAGCCCGACCAGGCTCAGTGGGAGCCAGGCCCTGGAGTCCCCAGGTCGGGGCCATGCCGAAGGAGGCGGGCAGGACTGAGGGGAGGCTGGAGCTGGTGGGCAGCGAGGGCCCGGGGTGGGCCGTGTGCGGGGACGCAGCGAGATGGGAAGAGCTGAGCAGGGCATGCTCGGCCCCTATGCTGCCTTCCAGAAATCCAATTCGTGACCCAGAAACTACCATGCAAAATGATCCCATTGCTATCACTTAGCAGCCAAAACACATACCTCGTTATAAATTCCTAAGGATTTAGCAATTTGATCTGAAGTACTTTTAAAGCTTTTTCCTCGGAAGATTTTATTGATACACTTTGAAAAAACCAAATTCTCAAACTACAGAAACTCATAAAAAATGTAATATCTTTAGAAATAAACATTTCCTTTTCTTTAGGCAAAATGATTAAGAAAAGTCCTTTGGCTTAGTAGACATTTTAGGAAAGGGGAAAAAAAAAAACACTTTTGGACCTCACTTACATTTTATTGTTCTTGACAGCCACAAAATAAACTGTCCCCAGCTGTCACAACCAGCTCACACCCCATGTCAACTGCCGCTTCTTAGAGCAAAAGAGCTTAGTGTGTTTAAGATAAGCTCCAGCATTTAAAAATAAACGGGCTGAGCTTGGGGCTTAGAATTAACATCACAATGGCTTCACAGGAACCTGGGAACCGGGATGTCCCCGACCTTCCCCACACGCGTGGGCACAAGCGATGGGCCACCTGCAGGACTGTCTGCGCACGCCCTTCTCCCCAGCCTGTCCGGGTCAGCAGGTCTGCTGGCAGCTTCCCAGACAGCCATCATCCCATCCTAGGGACCATCCTCACCTTCCAAAGCCCAGCTGTGGCTCTGTGCTCACAGAGCAGGGAGGGTGTGAAACCCGGCAGGGGCCCACAGGCTGCAGCCCCCAGGGCAGCCCGGGCCAATAGGTGCCACCCTCTGCACAGGGTTTCCTGAAGGACAGATTCGACGGCTGATGGCCCAGAGGAAAGTGCGAGCTGGCACAGTGATAAGGAAACGAGAGTGAGATGGCCAAACTCGGGTCTTTCCTGTTGGAATGGGAGGAACGGACCCCCAGTCATCACCCAGGGAGGTGTCCCCAACAGCCGCACACAGTGAGGCAGGGCAGGACCAGCCACCTGCTCCCCCTGGGCAACGTTTCTCTAGCATTTCTATAGTGTATAGGGCTGTGTGTGTACACATCTGTGTTATAAAGCCGTCTCTCTGACACCATCTCAGTGACTCATCTTTTTCGCACTGACGTCATGTAATAAATTCCCGTGGTGCGGCTGTCTCCAGGATAATGCCCGGGTGCTAGCAGCAAGCTTCCTCCTCCCGGAGCGTGCCCAGGACGCAGGAGCAGAGCACAGGCAGCAGCAGTGCAGGGGCTGGGAGCTGCCTGGCTGCCCCCACATACTGTGAACACCCGGCACCTGAGTGAACTGGAAACACGGGCCTCAGCACGTATTTCTGAGGAGGTCCATCTGTGCCAATTCAGCTCTCCCTGAGGCCACCTCCTCTGTGGCTGCTCCTGCAGGCGTCAGACAAGGACTGGCAGGTCAGTGGGCCATCCTCACCATCATCACCCAGCAGAGGGAGCACTGCCCTGACCCTCAGGAAGCCCGCCCGCCCTCTGATGGGCACAAAGAAGCATCCAGCTGCTAGCTTCCGAGCCGGGCAGCAACAGCTGCCACTGAACACGCCGTTGTGACAATCTTATACTGTCCACGAGGGGCCGAGTCACAGGGGTAGGCTGACCAGCTGGCGGTGGGGCAAATTCCAGACCCCACGCCTGCTTTTGGCCAATCCTCGGGCTCCCTCGTGTGGGCCACTCGACGGCTTATCCTGAACTGGAGCGACAATGTGCTCTAACTTCAAGGATTCACAGTCTGGGGGGAGACAAAGGCACACCCAGGCAGGAAGGACCGTTCTCCAGGGGACGTTAATTTACAGGTGTAACTGATGGCCAGAAAGGCAGCACGGGCCTCGCTCCCCTGGGAAGTCCCCAGCAGGTGCCTCTGCTGAGCTCGTCTGAGGAGCTACGATGCAGTCCTTGATTTGGGGTCACCCCTTGACATGGAAAGGCTGCCTGAAGTTCAAGTGAAGTTTCTGTTCGGGGTCTCAAACAACCTCAGTGAGGACTGACTCACAGACAGAGGTGATGGCTACAGGTCCTCCAGATCTCGGCGTTCACCCCACGTGGGGACAGCCCCTAGGTTGACTGGGGGGAAACCGCCCCGTGGGGAAGCAGATGTGCAAAGGACGGGCGGACTGGCTTTTCTCGAGTGTTACTTACACTCAACTGCGTTCACTTAATTCGTAAATGCATAGTTTTCAATGAATTCTCTTTTCTCAACTCATTTCAAATATCCGATTGAGTTCTGCTTGTGTGCCTGCATTCACAGGGAAAAGGGTTTGCAGACAGGGTGGTAAGGCCTCCTGTGAGCTCACCAAGCCGGGCGTCTCCAGAGGGAGAAATGCAGAGAGTGACCCCACACCAGCCACGCAGGGCCCAGGCTCTTCCCGGGCGGGGGTCTGAGGCCCAGCCCGCACAGACCCCGAGACACACCACTGGACGTGTGAACAACTTTCCCTGTTTCTACCCCAAAGCCCCCACCCCCTCGGGGGTTCCGGCAACTGTATTTCTCTTACTTTGTGAGCTTGGTCCAAGGACTGCTTCCTGTAGTCCAGCTCCTCATCCAGGTAGCCCTTCTGTTTACTGAACAGCTCCTGAAACACAAGAGGACCCACGTCTTGGCCTCGGGTGCCGGACCGGGTGACGCGGTGATGCAGGGCCGCATGGCGAGATGCCCACCTACCTTCTCGCTCTCCAGGTCCACCATCTTCCGCTGCAGAGCTGACTCCGTCTCTTCAATCTGCTGGAGCCACTGGACACACACAGGAAGAGCAGGTGACTGTGACCTCTCAGGTCACCACACAGGCACCAAAGCCATCCATGGAGACAGCCTGGGAGAGGAGGGAGGGAGGCCTGGCCCCTCTCCACCCTTCCCATTCTTCCTCCAGTGGGCGAGAGCCCAGCCCTTGCTGGGAGTCAGGGCTGGGATGGCATCGTGAGCTCCGTGTGCCCAGCGTGCAGGCCAGGTCCAGGTTCCACCCCACACCCTGCCTGGCGTCCAGGAAGTCTGTCCCCCACCCTTCACCAGGGAGGGGAGGGTCATTAGCTGGGGTGCAGCAGGGGCAGCTGCACCTGAGAGCTCTGCCAGGAGATACTGGGAGGGCAGCCTGTTCTCTCTCAGTCCCCTCCCTGAAGCCCCATTCACTGGAACACCCCTTCCACTTCCTGCTGGAGGACCACAGGAGGGAGTGCTGACAGCAGGTTCTGGCTATGGGGGTGGGACCAGGAGCAGCCTGGCAGCCCTGGGAGCAGGGAAGCTGGGGGGCGAGGGAGCCCAGGTGGGTTGGGGGACGCCCAGGGAAGGGTCCTGACAGGTCAAACAGAATAATGACAGTTTTACAGACCCACCACATCTCCTGGCTTTGGGAGTAAACCCAGGCAGAGTTGGCCTTAGGGCAAGTTCTGGCTGAATCTGTCATTTGAAAACACGCGTGGTGGGTATTTTGACCTCCGCCTGTACCAGACCTCCCACGGCAGACAGGATTAGTGGACCCCCTGCTCCCCATGGCCCCTCCTCCCAGGGAGAGCATCTTCTCTGAGCTGAGCACGGAAAGGGAGACCTGCGGGGAGCTGGACCCTCTCCCAAGAGCATCCACGCAGTCACTGTTACCTTTTCAGCCAAGGTTAGGACCGTCCTGGCTTGTATGATGACTACTTGCTCCTCATTGGTCAGATTCTGCACCCAAAAGCAGAATACACATATAGTCAGGGGCAATGCCTTCAGGGCGGCCAGGCTGAATGATGGGTGCTTGGTGGTCGGAGTGAATGATGGGTACTGGGTGGTGGGGCTGGATGATGGATGCTTGGTGGTGGGGCTGGATGATGGATGCTTGGTGGTGGGACTGAATGATGGGTACTGGGTGGTGGGGCTGAACGATAGGTGCTCGGTGGTGGGACTGAATGATGGGTGCACGGCAGTGGGGGTAAATGGTGGGTGCTTGGTGGTGAGGCTCAGTGATGCCTATTGGGAGGGGCTGAATGATGAGTGCTTGGTGGAGGGGCTGAGTTATGGGTACTAGGTATAGGGCTGATGGGACAGGCATGGGGGACCTGGGGCCACAGTTAAAGGTCAATTTTACTAAAACCCTGTCCCAAGTCTGACACCCCCTACTCTTGACCCTGTTCACTTGGGGTGCACCCTCTCTTGGTCCCCTCTTGTCCTCTCGCCGACAATAACCGTGTAACAAGCAGGCGGGCAGTGATAAATACATCCCCACTCTCTGTCTCTGTGTCCATCTTTGTTTAAAGCCAGCTCGCTGCATATACAGCCGTGAGTTACTAAAACACCACTTATGAATATAGAGCGAAGATCAAATATCCATGGCTGTGGAATAGTTCCAATTCCAGGGGGTTTGTCTTTTTTTTCTACATCTTACTCATGCCTTGTCCCAAGATGCCCACCCGGGTGGTTGCTCTGGGCAGGCTGGGTCTGGCTTTGGGGCCAAACGAGCATCCTCGGAGGATGTGGGCACTTCACCCGCTCAGATCCTGACGGCCACCTGCATCAGTAGCAGGGCGGGAGCTAGGCTGTCCCCACTGCTGGGCCCCACCTTGTGGACAGCCAGGAGCGGGGCGGGGAGAGCACGGGGAACAGAAGCTGGAGCAGCAAGGAGCCTGCCGGGATCACTGTGCCCCGGAAGAGGGTGGCCCCGCTCCACACCCTAGAGCTGCCCTGATTCAGGGTCCACTGGGAAAGCCCTGTCTATGTCTCTTGCCCTCTGGAATGTGAGCTCCCCGAGGGCAGAGTCTCTTGTCGTCCCCACCCCATGCAGTCAGCACAGGGTGGGGCCAATGACCAACCTCTGTAGGCACAGAGGCAGGCTCTGTCCTCAGGGCTTGTGCACTCCAGCTGGTGTGGGGCTGGGGCCAAGTGCCCCTCATCCCTCCTGCTCCCAGGGAACCCAGCCAGGCTGCCCACACCTCTCCCTCCTCCCAGGGTAGGGCTGGTCTGAGGGGCAGGATGGGGAGTCAGGACCTGGCTGAGCAAGCGGCTTCAGTGTGAGGGAGGGATCTACCTGGACATGATTAGACCAGGCCGAAGGACTTGCGACGTCCTACCTGGTGAGCAGCCTCGCTGGGGTCCTCCTGACCCCTCCTGGAGGTGACCACGTCCTGATGCCCCAGACCCTGCTTTTCCTTCCCCAGGAGACCCGCCCCTCTGCAGGCCAGGCGCAGCAGGTGAGCACACTGCCCACCAGGGAGGACGGGCATCCGTCCTGCCCCCGCCAGCCTCTCTGCTCCACCCAAGGCCCTGACTCCTGAGGAAACCGAGGTCTGGGGCTCAGGCGCTCACACGGCCAGTTTGGAGGCTGCAGCTTTCTCTGGGGTGGTCTGGGGATGGTGGCCACAGCACTAGCACATCCTGAATGTGAAGGTGACGGGGGCCAGGCTGTCCCTGTCATCTGCCTGAAGTGTGCCCGTACGCTCAACTCTGACCACAGAGACCTGAAGAGACACCCCCCTGGCCCATCGGCAGGAACTGCCAAGGGTGCCCACAGGGTCTCCTGAGTGTGAAACCCGGCAGTGTGTCCTCCAGTCCTCAGCCACCTCTGCCCCTGTGCTCTGAGGCTGCACACGGGCTCCATGGAAGCCACGCTCACTGCTGCTCTTGGGCGGGCAGCTACAGGGTGCGGAGGAGCCCTGAGCAGGACTGGGTGGAGCTGGGCTCATCCTGCCTCTGCCGCTAGGACAGCTCTGGGACCTGGTGGGTCACCTCAGGGGCCTCAGTTTCTCTAGCTGTGAATAGGAAGGTTAATCAATATGGTTCCCAAGAACCCATGACGGGGTCTAATACCCAGCACTGGACCCCAGCGCATGCTCAACAACAGCCATCCCTGCTGGGGGCTAGCGCCTGCACTCTCTGCAGCCGAGACAGATCCCAGGCCTGAGTGAGGGGGCAGAGACAGCCCGAGGCCTCCCCACTGGGGCTCCTCTCTGCCTCTGCTCCGCATGGCTTCCCAGGTGAAGGGCAGGTGAGGGGAGAGGGTTCCTGTCAACACAGGGCCCCAAGCACCCCGCGGCTGCCGGGAAGAACAGCTGGCCCCGAGCATGTGCCTGAGCACCTGGGCTTTGGGGGGGGTGTGTATGAATGAGCACATGTGTGTAAGTGAAAACTTGTGTGAGAAAAGGTGTGTGTGAATGAAAACATGTGAGTGAGTGAGAACGTGTGTCAGTGAGAACGTGTGTGTGACTGACAATGTGTGAGAATGTGTGAGAGAACAAGTGTGAGTGAGAACATGTGTGTGTGACTGAAAATGTGTGTGAGAATGTATGTGTGAGTGAGAACACGTGTGACTGAGCAAGAACACTGTAAGAACGTGTGTGAGTGAGAACATGTGTGTGACTGAGAATGTGGTGAGAACGCATGTGTGACTGAGAGCCTGTGTTAGTGAGAACATGTGTGAGAACATGAGTGAGAACATGTGTGTGTGTGTGTTTGCATGCATTTGTTTCCCTTTTTTCTCCACCTATTGCATGAAGTGCATGAATTTGACTAAGTGCCTGGCTCTTTGTCGAGAACAGGGACCAGGATGGGGAGCCAAAGGCGCCTTATGGCTAGCCGTAGACTGTGCATTTGTTAGTACACCTTGAGGGGAAAAGTTCTAGGGTGTGGAGTGGGGCCGCCTTCCAGAGCAGTTGAGCCCTCTGTTGGACAGGGAGGGGCTCAAGAAGTGCAGGATGATGGATGGAGGGCGGATGGAGGATGGACAGATGGTGGATGGACAGAGGATGGAGGATGGATGGGTCATGGAGGATGGAGATGGATGGATGGGAGGTGGATGGGTGGATGGAGGATGGAAGGACAGAGGAGGGAGGGTGAGATGAAGGGGTCAGTCACTTTGCCCACTCAGTAATTAACATTCTTTCAAGGAGTTTGCTGTAGAAATTGGAACTCCGCCTCAAATGAGATTTGGAGATTATTTATAGGTTCTGCCCCTCCTCCAAAACCAAGGAAGTGGGAACCCCTAGGAGTCTGGAATGTCTAAGCTACTCCAAGGAGCCACAGCCCCCATCCCCGCTGAGGGGCTGGAAGAGCTTAACGGCTGAGAGGGATTCCAGAACCCGAGCACACGAGGCCAGCAGTGTCTCTGCTGGAAGATCTGGGGTGTGCACAGCAGAGGCTTTCCCTCCCTAGCGGAGCAGTAGCCCCGGATGCCGTGCTTCCCGGTGCTGGTGGCCACCCAGATGGTGCAGGAACAATGGGAGGAAGGAATGGAACTTCTCCCAAATGCTGGGCCCCTCCCAAGAGACCCTAGCCTAGGAGGGGGGCGAGGGCGCAGGTAGGGCGGCCTGTGGCAGGACCGCAGTGGGACTCACGGGGCCCTGGACCACGGAGGGGCTGGGACCTCGGGGTGGTTGCATGGGGAGGCATGCACAAGTCAGGAGAGCAACATACACTTACGGCGTTATCCCCCAGGATGTCGAGCTTCTTCATCAGCTCTGTGACCAGGATGTCCTAGAGGCAAAGAGATGACAGACAAGGTGAGCGCCAGCCGGGCGGGGGCCGGCGTGGGGCGGAGTCGGGCAGGGGCTTTACCGTCACGCCTTCCGCCTCGCAGTACGCTTGGAGGGGGCTCTTGCCGTCCACGAAGGGGGTGTGGTGGAAGTTGATGGCGGGCGACTTCCTCTCCCTCTCCTAAGACAGAGAGTGGAAGGCTGGGCATGGGCAGACTGCTCCCTCCTGTCCCCCGCCCGCCCCAGAGGGCTGTGCTGGGAGCCCATTCTAGGAAGATCGTGGGGACACAAAGGCCACCAAATGTGGTCAACATGCCGTTTGTGAAAACAAAGCCCTGGCTGCAGCAGCAGCAGCCTCATTGGACTTGCCCAAGAAGACAGGCCCTGTCCAGATGCTGAGAGGAGCGGGGAGCTCTCAGCATAGATGGGCTCTCGGGACCCCAAGAGCTGTCATCGTGAATCCCATAGGGCTGTTGGGAGGTTCAAGGAGCAGTGTCCCCCACAGGCCTGACAAGAGCAAGCCCTTGAGGACAGTGGCTGGTGGTGCTGCCACCGTCCTCATCCAGGACCACATGCAGGAGCCCCGGGGGCCCAGAGGGGACTGTCTCACACACACACACACACACACATGGAGTGGCCATGCAGCCTTCCTGCCCCCTCAGGGAGGTGGACCAGAGGATCGTGACAGGCAGTTCCATCCGGACTCAACCTGGTTCCTTGGCAGGCAAGTGGGGACCCCTTCCCCACAACCCAGGTGTGTGGGGACACCAGGAAACAAGACAGGCAGAAATGCTGGTGCATAAAAGCAAGTCAAGCTGGGTCCCAGTGTTGTAGGAGAAGGTGGTCATTCTTGCCAGTGACAGTCACGACCCCCTCATCACCGGGTGCCCTGAAGGATGCCAGGACCCAGAGGGAGGCCCCGGCACTGCGTGCAGACACTCGTGGTTTTTGTCTATTTTGTTTTGCTTCTGCTTTTGTTTTCCTCTACAACAGCAAGTGACAGGGGCCCAACTACAGCCCTCAATCACACCAGCTCACAGGGAAACAACGCTCCGGCCCTGGACTCAGCCCAGCTCCCACGCCCGAGGCGCACCTCCAGCTCTAGGATCCGGAACTCCAGCAGCTCATTTTGGTCTTTTGCATCCTGGACCTCGTGTTTTAACCGAGCCTCTTCCGTCTCCATTTGTTTAATCTGTAGAATAAAACAAGGAAGAGAGCCTGGAGGTCACAGGAGGTCGACTCCCCAGCTTTTCCAACAGCTGCTCACTGTCCGTGGAGACGGCTGATCAGCCCCAGGCACCTGGCCCAGAACCCTTGCTCCAGCCTGAGTCCATTTGGGTCCATCCTAGTGGGATTGGGCGAGTTTCTACTCCTCGGCTAAACCAGGGTCGGGGGACAGGGAACACAGTGCCAGATGCAGGAGGCGGGAGCTCTGGAGCCAGATAAGCAGCCCTGAGCCCGGCCTGGCCGTCTGAGCAGAGACGGAGAAGAGAAGGTGCCCAATGGGGACAGAGGTGGTAAGAGGTCCCGGTGAGGGCCCGTCTTGCTGTGGCCAGGAATGCTCCCTGGAGCCCAGGCTGGCCCAGAGCCTGGTGGACACTGCTGTTCTGAGGGAGTGGCCGTGTACTGTGGCTGCCTGGCCACCCCCCAGAAATGGCTTGACTCATTAGGGACTGTTGAACATTAGGTTTAATGAGTGGAGCCAATGCAGTAGGCCCACGCCTTCCCTGGGTAAGCTTGATTCTGCTTGTGGCAGGTGTCCTCAGTGGCCTTGTGAGGACAGGAAAATGCACCAGGAGGGTGTCCACCGTGAGCTCAGTCCATCCCCCCAGAACTGAACTTTGGGGGCTGAGGGGCCTGCTCTGACACTCAGGAGACAGGTCTAGATGGATCCAGGAGCATCAGCATCTTCCGAGTGAGTTGATGCCGTCGGGAGCTGGAGCTTTCCCTAGTGCTGTGTGTCACACTGCACAGCTGGGGCCACCGGGAGGCATCAAGGCATCAAGGGCCACAGATGTGACCCTGTGCCCATGATAGCCAGAGAAAAGCACAGTCTTTAAGTGTGCACATGAGCATTTAAGTGTGCACACAGTGTTTAAGTATGCACACAAGTGTATATATGTGCACGAGTGTTTATGTGTGCAAGAGTGTCATAGGCATGAGTAAGCATTTAAGTATGCACACAATTGTTTAAGTTTGCACTCAGGTTTTTATATGTGCACACGAGTGTTTATGCGTGCAAGAGTGTCATATGCATGGGTGACCATTTAAGTGTGCGCACAGTGTTTAAATGTGCACATAAGTGTTTAAGTATGCTCAGGATCATATAAGCCTGCAAAGCAGTGTTGATGTGTACACACAAGTGTTCATGTGTGCTTGTGAACATTTAAGTGTGCGTGTGTTTAAGTGTAATGCAAGTGCTTATGTGTGTGTCTGAGTATTCAAGTATGTACAAGGGCATTTAGTGCATACAAGCTTTTAAGTGTGCAGGTGAACATTTATGTGTGCACGCGGGCATTCACATGTTTGTGAGTACCTTTAAGAGTGCACTCAAGCATTTGTGTGTATAACAAGAGTTTATATGCACACACAAGTGTTCGTGTGTACACACAAGTGTTATGTGTGCACGAGTGTTCTGTGCATGTGAGCACAGAAACAGCTGTCTTGATTCACGATACATGTGGAGGATCCACAAACAGCATGTAGGAGTTGCTCACTATTCAAGACACAAACAGCACCCAAAGCACAGCCCAGTGATGGACTGCCAGCTTCGGTGGGGGGGGCACCACTGGCCTCTGGCCCACAGGCTTGGTTCGGAGGCTGCTGGCCTGCGTGAAGTGCTGGCATGATGGTGCACCTCGTGCTCGTGAGCTTGCAGCTAGCCCAGCTCTTCTCTGGATGGGCTGTGCCTGCCACGGAAGGCGCTGCCTCCTCTGCCTGTGGACAAGGCCAGCTGCTGGCGGGGAGGGTCGCGAGGAGCACCCTCACCAGGCATGGGGCTTCCGGGGCTGCCGAGAGAGCTGGGGGCCCTAGGGACTTCTCTGTCTCTGGACACATGGCCATGGCCAACTCCTGCCTCATTCCACGTGACCTGCTCAGCAGCTTTGGGGCCCTACCCCCCCGTGGCTGGTCCTGAACTGCCTACATCTAATCTGACCAACAGTCTAGTCTGTGGCCCTCTGGACTGTGAGCCCCTCCTTTCAGCTAGCCCCGAGATCAGGCTGGATTGGGCGGGTCATGAGGTGGAGGGAGATGCCCCAGAAGGGATGTCTCACCTCTAAGGAGAAGGGAAAGTGTGGCGGCTCCAAGCAGCAGCTCAGCCACCAAGAGAACAGCCCAGTTTAGTACTTGTCATCTACCCTACGTCAGACACAACCTTCCAGCCAAAGAAGCCCCAGCCTAGGGGTGTGGAGACAGGGATGACAGCATTTTGGGACCTCCTGTTATCTAGGGGCCAGAAGAGCCCACTGAGGCCACTGCCAGGTGAAGCTGTGGTCAAGTCAGAAACACACTCACAGTTGCTCGGTGGTGACAGAAACCAGAGCCCAGGCCTCCTGTGGACTCTCAAAGGAGCTCTTCCCTGAGGACCACTGGCTTTAACACGAACACTCTTAGGAGTAGAGCTCCCTGGCCCAACGAAGCCTCCAGTTGGGACGATTCCAGTGGTTTCAAAAGGGCAACTCTTTCACAAAGTTTTTCTAACCATCCCCAACCGCAGAACCCACCAGTCCCACCAAACACCGGATGGGAAGCTGCTATGGACACAGGGCTCCCCCGGCCCCGGGGACACCCCGTCTCCAGGAGGCAGAGAGGGGCACCCCACAGGAGCGAGAAGCATAGAAGGCCCGGACAGGGGCCATCAGGGAACCTCGGCCCGAGCCCCACCCCGCCCAGCACCGCGGGGCCCCACACACTCCCGTGAACACAGAGGAATTCCTGCTTTTCTCGGGGAAGCAGCCGGATGCTCGGCGGGCTCAGGCGCACCTTCTCAACAAGCTCTTGGTTTCTCCGATACAGAGCTTGCTTCTCTTCAATCCACTTCATATCCTTGAAAATGGAATTGAAATGGAGAAATAAACACACTGCAGGAAAAAATCGTAAAGCCAGCATTTAAACCATGATTCAGCAGGACGGAGGGTCTGAAGAAAGGACTCAACACCCAGCTTCTAAAGTAACCACCTAATGATGGTTTACGTCACCCAGCTAATGACAGCCTGTGATTTCACCCGTTGTCCTGGAGGCACCTGGATAGAGAGCCAGCAGAGGCAGCCCTACTTCTGCAGATCCCGCGTGCCTCCACGCGGATGCACCCCAGGCCAGGCGCCCAATGACACAGCCCTGTGCAGACGTCACAGGTCCAGGAGACCCTGACATGGAGCCAGTGAGCCCAAGGGGTCTCAGGCAGGCGGGGTGAGGACAGTGGGAATCCCGTCCATTTCACACACGGGACACATGGACGGAGGCAGGCTCTGGCTGGCGTGACACACATGTAGATACCCTGCTGCCCCATCCACGGTCAGAGCTTGGTGGAAGTCCAGTGTCTTTGTGTACCCCCTTCCACCTTGAAGCCCTGGTGTTCTCTCACCAGCAGCGTTTTGTCACAAAGCAAGGAGTCACGGAGGGGCTGGTTGCCCGAGACACTAAACTTGGTTCCAGATTCCTTTTCTGCAAAGTTATCTGTGAGGTTCTTTTCCAGTTTGAAAGACTCATCTCTGCAAGCAAAGGAAGTGGCTTCCTCCCCCTCCTAGCATCCCCCCACCCTCAGCGGCTGCTCCTTCTCCGGCACAGACTGCATGATGGTGGCTACAGAGGGGACCTTTGCTCTCCAGTCCAGGGTCTACGAAGGCCACGCACACACAGCTCTGGAGCGCCGCCCTGCAGGCCCGAGTGCACAGCAGCCCCAGAGGAGTCACGGGCGCGGAGGGCTGCAGGCCGGTCCTACACGTTTCAGGTGAACAGCTCCAGGTGCTGCAGACCGAATTCTGGGCCTCACCCACTCAGGTGAGGGATGTGGCAATGTGGCCAGGCAGCCATCCACGTCATTCTCTTGTCTGTCCATCCAGCTGTCCACCCAGCAGTTAACACCTTCAGGACCACTAGGGGTCTGCACTGGACTTGCACTTTCCCACGTGGACCCTGCCAACCCCACGAGGATGTCCTCCAACCTCGTCTTGGGTCCACCTGGAGCTGCACTGTCCAGCTAGTCAGTGGGGGGTGCTCAGGCCTTGTGGCCAGTGAGGATGGATGCCCTCCTTCCAGATTTGAAGAACCCAGAGGTGGTGGTGGTCGTGGGGGGTGAGGGGAGTGGCCGACAAACCCCGGGGACCTGAAACCCTGGCCCTGAGCTAAGAGCACTAGTAGGACCTCCCTGGGTCAAGTCCAGGGAGGCCATATAGTGATGGTCAGGCGGACTCCTGCCTCATCCAAGGCTTCTGTGGAACTTCTTTAGCACATTCCTTCCAGTTTTCAAATGATTTATTGAGGGGTGATACAGTAAGATGTGCTGAGGGCTCGCTTTCAGTGTGCGGCTGAATCATCTTTACCCACGACCACGTCCACCGACCACCACCCTCATCAAGGGGAGACTCGGCAGCCTGGGGGACGCGCCCTCCCTGGCACCCCCCACCTGCGGCTGGAGGGCCTGGGCCACCATTCCAGCTTCCAGGGGACCCCGGGCCCCACGCACGCACCTGCCCCTGCTCGGCCAGCGTCTTCTCAAGGTCTTCTATCCGTGTCTGGGCCCTCTGCACTTCTGCTTGTAGCTGCTCACGGGTCTGTAGGATGGGAGGAGAGAGACATCAAATTTTCTCTAAAAGCCAGGACACGCCCACACGGACGGGGACTTTGAGAGGCCTGTGCGCCTTTCGGTTCAGCTAATGGAGAAACGGCGGTTCACTCCTTTGGAAGGAGCGCTCTGTAAGAAAGGAAGAACTTTAAGCCTTGTTTGAAGCAAGCGACCTGGCTCAGATTACAGGGCGATGATCTATAGATTAATTTTGAGGGATTACTAGGGAAAATCCTCGTGTACAGGACGAAACACCCCATGAGGACAATTAAGCCCAGTCAGGTGCTGGCCACAGGGGTAGTCTCTTGGATGACAATGACAACGACATGCACAGATGGGCTTGCTGAGCGGTCTGCCCAGCCAGACCCAAGACAGTACGGGCCCCTCCACTGGCCTTGTCTTCCCTTCCTTTTCCAGATTTTGCTTTCAATTAACTACTTCCCCGGGAGCCTGTCCCCCGTTTAGAAGACCCGCCCTCGGCACCCTGGTGTGTGACAGTCCCCCACAAGCACCACCTGGGCTTCTTGGGGGTCCGGGCTGCCCTCCCTTGAGTTAATTTGCTGTCGTGGCGTCCAAGCCACAGGGCACTCTATTCCAAAGTGAGCTCCTGCTCCCCCGTGAACAGCTTCCAGGGCACACAGATGGGAGGTTTGGGGCCAGCTGGGCACAGGGTCTGAGGGTCCTCAGCTAGGGGAGGCAGGTGTGCCCGCCCTGGTCCCAGCCCAGGGCAGCTTCCCAAACACTGGATCTTAACTGCCTCGGTGAGTGCTAGCCCGACAATAACTGTGGGAGAGCAGGCCCTGAAGGTGGAGCGATGCGAGTCCCCCTGCCATGGCCAGGGGTCAAGCAGGGAGGAGCCCAGCAGGAGCCGGAACGTCGTGGAGTAGAAGTCAGTTAGACCTTAACTTCTCGCTCTGCGTCCAGCGTCCCTCCGACCTGCTCCTGCAGCAAGGCGTACGCTCGCTGCAGGGCCTGGTACTCCATGGTCAGCTGCCGGAACCTCAGCTCCGTCTCCTCTTTGGCCATGCCCTGGAGAAGCGCACGAGACACATGGCATTAGAGCCCGGGCCTCCACCTGGGGACCCCTGGGAGGGGCGCCCTGAGGCCCTGGGGCCAGGGGCCTCTCAGGCCAGTGGCCGGGGCCAGGGGCTCAGCTGGCCTCCCGCTTGCCAGCCAGGCTGCCCCATCCCGGGACCCTCCACTCCTAACCAGGCTCACCTGAGGCTGCTCTCCCCAGTGGAGTCAGGGGAGGAGAGCTGGGTGCTATGAAAGGCTTACAGCCCCGGGAGGGCGTCTCCTCCCCACTCGCCTCACATTACAGGCTCCCTCCCTGCCTCCTTCTAGACACAGCAACACCTGCTGCCCCAGGAAGAAGGAAGTGGCTGCTGCTGCCTTCTGAGGGCCGCACTGGGCCCCGAAAGATTTGCTGCTCAGAGGAGAACAAGCCACAGTTCTGGTGTGGGAGGGGGGCAGTGACCAGGAGTGACCAGCATGTGCTCTTGGCCTTGGTGCCGACCCCCATCACTGGGTGTTCAGACTGCCTCACCCCGCACCTCTCCAGCCCTTTGAGAGGGCGGGAGCTCTCTGCACCGTTCTGCAGAGGGGGCACCAGCACAATGCCAGGCATGCATTCAAAGGAAGGGGCCGCACCGGCCACCAGGCAGCCAGCAATGGGGAGTGTTTCTCACTGGGTAAAATCGGGGACTACTGGGGGGCACAGCCAATGAGGGCCACCTAGCCTACCTCTCCAGAGAGCAGCCTCCAGGGAGCAGAATGCCAACCCGGATTCACCTGCCCCCACGCCCCGCCCGCCCAGGCCCGTCCAGAAACCGCTGCAGAAGGTACCTCTTCCAGGTCATCCTCCGGGGTGCACGGGGTCTGGTCCGTCCTGTCCGTTTGATAAGAGATGGAAGAACCGTCGGATTCCAGGGAAGCCTCTTCGTCGTATCCAAAGAAGGTTTCCACGACAACCGGCTGCTGACCAAAGAGAACTGTGTTAGGCCAAACCCAGACCCTGCCAGCAGAGCTGCCCGCTCCCATGGGGCCTCTGGGCCTTCCCCTGCCCCTTCCCCAGCTGTGGGGCCAGCTGCCTGGCCGTACCCCCAGCGCACCCTGGTCTCCATCCTCAACTGCCCCCTCGGGAGTCTACTCAGGGCTGCCCCACCGCAGGCCAAGGTGGCCGCCATCATGGTCTTTCTGGAAGCAGGCGCTGGTGGAGGGTGGAGTGGGAAGTAGGCCTGGACATCTGCGGAGAGGCAGACCAACCCTCATGGAGGGGAACGAGGCCCCTCCGTGGGGGACTCTCTCTGCGGTTCCTCAGGGCAGTGACGCTCAACCGTCTGCCCCTGTGCATGATGACATGACACGGGATCAACATGAGCACTGGCCTTAACGTTTAGCGTGTGATCGCTTTTCCAGTAATTCATTTTTGCTGCATTTTAAAAAGGATCAATCCTTGACAGGATGGAACAAAAATAAACAGAAAAGCAAAGGTAGGCCCTTCACCAGCTCGTCTGAGAGGCCCTGCCCGAGGGACGCCCCACGGCTCCCCTCTAACTTCATGATGCTGGCTCCCCTCCCTGCCCGCCCCTCTGCCTGCAGCTCCCCGTCCCCACTGGCTCTGCTCACCTCCCTGCCTTCCAAAAACTTAGGTCTCCTCATCTTGCTTCAGAATACCACAAAATCCAAGCCCACCATCTTCTCTGTCACACTCAAGGTCCGTTCCTTCCTGGGCGACTCCAGGAATCTGGCACCAGGTCTCCCTGCTGGTTCCTGTGCCAGGACCTTCCAGTGAAACGCCTCCCTGGGGCCCCTGGGACCACCTACTGGCCCACAAGCTACAATTGGTGGTGCAGCCTGGCGCAGAGCAGAGGGGACCGAGGCCACCTCCTCTGACCCCTCCCCGGACATCCTGTGTCCTCAGCCTCCCTGTCTCCCCATGACCGCCCCCACCCTGAGCACAGAGGCACCCAGGTGCTGACCGCCTGCTGAGGGGAGCCCCGGCCTCTCCCAGAAATGCTGCCCCTGTACCTCCAACCCTTTTCCAGACTTCTCCACAGAAACATCCAGAAAAGGGGCAAACTTAGCAAGCACAAACGTGCTTTGTTAAACGCCGCCCTCCTGCCGGCACCCCTGGTCTGGATCATCCAGCCTCAGCCCCGTCAGCCAGCGTGGCCTCCTCTACCTCCTCCTTTGCCGTGTCTGTCATCTGCTCTGACTACACCCCTCCTGTCCGTCTCCCGGCCACACTCTCCCTAGCCCTGGCCCAGATGCCTGCAGCAGCCTCCTGGGTCTTTCTGCTAAAGCCATGAAAATGATCCTGTAGAAACCTCATCGCGCTCCTTCATGTTCCAGCTTATGGAAGCTCACCGGCCTCTGAGGCTGGAGTCACTGTGGCCAGTGCTCCAGACCTCACAAACCAATCTCCTGTCCTTGGCCCCTGAGCCCGTTTTGCTCATTGACGGCTCCTGACTCGCCAGCTTCTCGCTCCTCCCGTCTCATGAAAGCGCCTGGACAGCTGGGGGCCCAGGAGAGAGGGTGGGTCTCCTCCAGCCAGTCCACTCTGTTGGAACTGCACTGTCAGGCTTCTGGGCCTCCAGATAATCTCTAAATTTGTTGTTAGTGCTGTTGAGTCAATTCTGACTCCTAGTGACCCTGTGGATAGCAGAGCAGAACCCTGCCTGGTCTCTCTGTGCTATCCTCGCCCCTTCCAGTGCTCTATCAGACAATGCTCCTCTGCTATTCACAGGGTTTTCATGGCAAATTTTTTCAGAAGCGAGCAGCCAGGTCCTTCTTCCTGGTCCGTCTTAGTCTGGAAGCTCCAGTGAAACGTGTCCACCAGGGGTGACCCTGCTGGTATTTGAAATCCTGGAGCCATAGCTTTCAGCATCACAGTGACACACAGCCGCCACAGTATGACACTCAACAGACAGGAATCTCTAAATACCCTGAAATAATCCGGAGGAGAGAGAGGCCCCGACACCCTCTCACTCCCCCTGCAGGCCTTTCTGAGGGCCAGACGAGCCAGTATTTGTTCCTAGGGGATATCTAATAGTTTGTATGAGCACCACTGTTGATTGTTCAAAAATTAAACAACAAAATACATAAACACACATTTTGCATAAAGCAGGACACAAGTTAGGTCCTTCAGGAATTTGTCCCAAATCATCTCTAACAAAAACCATAGGTTTGTCAAAAAGGATTGTACTGCAGGGAAACTAACCCAGGTCTTCAAATTCCCTAGGGGCAGAGGTCAGCCCTGGAGGGGCACAGACCGCCGGTCCTCGGGCCGTGTGTCCCAGGCAGACCCGGGAATCCAAACTCCTCTGCAGGAGGGCCAGCATCCCACGGCTGACTACTCCTCCTCACTATTGGCATTAATTCATATCTTCTCTTGGAAATTTAAAAGAAAAATGGTTGAATTTTTAAATTTAAAGTTATCAACAGAATATTTACTTTGGGTCCTGTTTTGGTTATTTCACAATAACAATTTTCAGAAATAATAAAATTATCTTCTTTTCACTTCTAAATAGAGTGTTTCTTACTATGTGGTTTCTTTAAATACATGTTTTATGTACACACAGGTCAACATTTTCCCACCTACCTTGGGGAGTTTCGCCATTTTCTTTCTTTGTTTCCGATATCTTAAAAGCTTATCACGCTCCTGCAAAAACCAGTGGAAGAGACCTTTTAAGGAGCTGAACAGCTCTATCAGTTTAATCTTTCCTGTCCTGATCTGAAGGGACTCAGAGGAGGACTTCAAGATCGGCGTATCGCCCATATTATCATAAATACACCGAAATGCAGGGCCCTGTCCAGGGCAGTTTGCTCTGAAGGTCTGGATGGCTCATCCTTCTGCTCAGGATCAGGACAAAAGGAGGGATCACCCGTTTGGGGGGCTCTGAGCTCACGACGCTCCATCATCCTCCAGCTTCCGTCTCAGTCTGCAGCTGGGGGCCCACGCGGGGGCCAGGGGATTAGAGTGGCACGTGCACAGAAATGGGAATTGGGGAGGGACGATGGCCCAGCCTCCTGCACACTCTCTGCGCTGATGTCCACAGAAATGGCGTACACGTGCATGTGGAGACAGACCCCCATAAACACGTAAGGAGACCAACGACCCGTTCTTCTCCAGGGAGCTATGCAGCATCTTCATGACTGTGATTGTGAACCAGCCAGGCCCCGACAACCAGTCAGTATGGAGGGGGGAGGAACCCAAGTGGGGAGAGTACTCCAGAGAGGGGAGCCATCCGACCTCCGGCCTTTAATAAAGGGGTAATGAGCAGAGCCGGGCACTGCTCCTGCAGGCTTTCCCAAAGGCCAACGTTCCCTGGCACCTGTCTGATCCTAACGAATGGGTGCTCTGGGTCACCACGGCAGAGCCTCTGGGCAGGTGGCGCTGTGAGAACAGGATCCACCCTGAATACTGGCACCGCTTCTATCTGGACCAGATGGGACCATCGGCACAGGAGGGGTCCCAGGGACAATGGCACCGGAAAATGGGTGTCGATGTCAGTAGAGAGATACTGAGTGGTACTTACTAACACACTCTTCACGTAGCCGGCGGTTTCCAGGGTCTAGGAAGAGAGGACAGCACGTCGGAGAATCAGAGCACAGACCTTGCCCCACGGGAGCCCCAGAGCCCTGCCAGCTGCCCCAAACCCCTGCCGCTTCCTGACTGCAGAGAGCATTGCTCTCCCCTCACCCTGAGAGGGAGGGTCCTACCTGGCCCTAACAGTCCTTCCTCCTTCCTTAAACTGCCCCCTGAGGGCACCATGAACCTGCAGAAGCATCAAGGGGTCTTCTGTTCAGGGTCGAGGGCCTGTCACTAGCCTTTCAGAAATAATGTGCTTTTGTAATTGACCAAGATTTCTTCCTTTTCCATAAATTCTCATTATTGTGGGGATTGACAACCACCGTGTTGTTGAAGGAGGCACGAGCTCAGACCTCAGGCACAGTCAGGGAAGGCTGCATCCGCGAGACCCCAGCCCACAACCGTGGGGCAGGGGCATCTTCCCATCCAGTCTCACGTCATTTTGGAGGCGACTTCAGTCATTGAAGCAAAAGGCCAGCACTTCCGGGCCGCGTGTCACACCAGAGACAGAGAAGGACACTGCCATCGCTTCCACTGTCCCCAGGGGACAAGAATGGCCAAGGCCACTCATTCTGCAGTGCTCTGACTAGGGGGCTGGTAGGGATCCCAGAAAGAAGCAGAAGGCGCCCCAAATCAGGATGATGGGAGGAGGGTTTAATGGAGGTCTATGCAAAATCATGCTGGGGGTGAGGGGCCACAGAGATCAGGCAGTGTAGACGGCTGGAGGGGGCCCCCAGGAAGATATGTCCACATCCTAATCCCCAGAACCTGGACTGTGGCCTTATTTAGAAACTGGGTCTTTGCAGGTGCGATTAAATTAGGGATCTTGAGAAGGGATTTAAGAGAAGAGAAGAGAAGAGGGAGACACGGAGAGAAGGCCCCATGAAGACAGCCAGAGACCAGAGTCATGTGACCGACGGCCACCGGGAGCTTCCTCGTGACACAGAACGACTACTCCCCTAGCCCCTTCGGAGGGTGCACAGCCCCTCCAGCGCTTGACCCTGGATTCTGGATTTTTCCAGACCATGAGAGGAGAAGCTGCTGTGTTTGAGGGCCCCAGCTGGGGGCTCTATTACGGCGGCCCAGGAACTAATCCCAGCAGTACTGCTGCTCTTGAGACCCCCAGCCCAAAGTGACGAGGACAGGAATCAGGGCGTTTTGGGGAGTGTCACCTCAAGCATGAGCAGGGTGGAGGGACCCAGCCCAAGATGTACCCCCAGGGAGGGAGAGGACAAATGCAGGTTCCCCCTCCCCCATCTCCTGCCCATTGGCCAGACCCCCAGAGCCGGAGGGTGAGGGGCCGAGGGTGTGACCTCTGTGGGGCGGCAGAGAGCCAGGACGGGTGAGGCGCCCAGTCACCTTGGAAAGCTCGTCTATGAGGTTCTGCTGCTCCACAATTTGAAGTTTCAAGAAGTCAACTTCTCTTTCGTCTTGACTTTGATCCAGATCGTTTAAGGAACTGGGTCTCCTTATGATTCCGGCTCTTTGTCTCTGAAAAACCAGCCAGAGGACATTACAAGGGTTGGAATGAGGTGGTCGCCTGGGTGACGGGGAAGCTGGGGGTCCCCTCGCTCAGTCTGCATACGCCTGAGCAGTCACTGGTCACCCCTTGGCTGTGGAGCGAGGGGGCCTCTCTGCTCAGGCCTTGGAGCAGCACAGCTACAGAGGCCCAGGGAAAACAAGGCCTGTGTCTCGGGGGGATCCCCGCAGCAGCGGCAGGACATGCAGCCTGGAGTGCGCACATGGAGCAACTCTGCACTCCAAAGACGAGATCGGGTGAGCTGCGTGTGCCACTTCACCCTCTGCTGCCTGCCAAACTCAGAGCGTGGAAAGATGGGAACTTCTGCAGAGAAGGGCTTGAGGGTCCCCTGCCTGCCTCCCCTACATCATGCTGAATTACTCTGCCTAAACTCTTGCTCAGGGCCTCCAAGGCCCTCAGGGCCAGAAGGAATGCACACGACAAGGCTAATCCCACACACTCCGCTGCGGCCACGGCTGCAGTGGAACCTCCCCTGCCCCGGGCTCCATGACCCGTGCCTGGCCTGCTCGCTCCCTCCCCCCACGGCCAGTGTCCCTGGGGTCCACTACCTCTGCCTGAGACTCTCAGAGTTGGGCGATGGCTCATCCAGGCCCCTGGTGTTGGACAGGGCGACAGGCCTGGAGGCGGAGGGAGTGACTTGCTCAGTGACCTCCTAGCGGTTCCGCGTCCACTCTGTCACTCCCAGAGGCAGGCACCTGTGACCCTCTGCCCTCACATATGAGACCCACATCTAAGGCCTTCTCCCCCAGGGCGCAGGTCTGCGCCGGTTCCTGTCCCCACAAATGTACGTGAGATCAGAGGCTTGAGTGAAAGCCCGGCCCAGGGATGGTGTTATCAAACCTTGAGTATGAGAAGCTGGTTACGCACCAGCGTGGGCACATCCTGCTGGCCCGCCAGACCCCATCAGGCCCCTACCATTTCTATGTTCTCCTGGGTGACAAATTTTAACTTGTTTTCCATTCGACGTAAAGTGTGGGACAGGTCTTCATTTTTCCGAGTAAGGCGCTTGTTTTTATCCAGCAATGGCTTGTACTGACTTTCAGCTTCTCTTAAACGCTTTAGCTGAAAGGCAAAATTAATTACACAGTGTGAGGTTTTTAAGTGTGACAGAGAACCAACAGCTCCAAGCAGAGTCAGAAAACTGAGCAGCACAACCTTCAGCTACAGCGAAGGGCAGCCGTGTGGGGCCCAGGCTCTATCTTGCCAATGAGGGCCAAAGTAAACCCACCCGGCTCATGACCGGCCATGACCACTTTGAGCAAGTCACACACCTGCAGGACAAATCACTCGGAAATCTCAGTGGTTGTAAGGACTAACAGTGATGGCGCCACCGAAGGGCGAGGTCCTCACACATCCCAATAATGTGCAGAACTCAGGATAATTTTGCCCTATAATGTGGAGCAGAGATCAGCCAACCAGCACCTGAGGCCCACATCTGGCCCCTCATCTGGTTTTGTTAATAAAGTTTCATTGGAAACAGCCCAGAGGCCTGGACACAACGCCTGCCCTTGTCACCATCACTCCTCCTTCCTACAAGGGATTTTGGAAGTGGACGCCCCTGGCTCCCCCCACGCTGCAGCCATAAAACCATAGGACCCAGAAGATTCCCCCTTACCCCCGCTGCCTCTCTGCCACTCACCAGCTCGTTCCTTTCTTCTGACAGCAAGGCATTTCGGTCCTCAAGTTTCCGAATGATTGCACTTAACTCTGCAATTTTAAGTTGGAAGCGCCGAGCATCCTTTTCATCCAACTGCTGTTCCTAAAACAAAAATTAACTGCAAATAACTGCTCATAGACACAGACATGAAAATCTTTCAAATCCCCACACACCATGGAAACCCAAGCACTTCCGTGTTGTGATCGCCCATGATTCTGCACGGCTGGGGGGCGCGGGTGTGGACCCTCCAAAGGGAAGGCGACTGCCTCCTAAGCGGCATGATGGGGACGGAGGGAAGGAGCAGAAATGTCCAGAAGTATGCAAATGTGGAGGGTGAGGGCGTGCGAATGCAGGCACAAGTGTGGGTGACACCAAGAAAAGATGGGAACCAGCTCCCTGCTCTCCCCCGGGCCCTGCTGCCTCCTTCAGGAAGGGGTTGCCCCGTGCTGCAGGCAGAGAGGGACATCATCTTCCTAGTATTAGAACACGAACACGGGAAAAGATATTCAACCTAAAACTTTCAAAAGTTAGTTTCCCAAGAAGACTGCTCCCTCCAATTGAGTGTCTAAAAGGTCACTTTGGAACCTTCACTCAAAAATCAGTGGAAACATTTTGATCCAGTTTCAGAATCTCTCTGGAGTTAACGCAATCTATCGAGCGCCAGAGCAGGAGCTGGTTTTAATTCAGCGAAGCCATTGATAATAAGATTACAAAATGTCATTTTCTATTCTTGAAATGTCACTCTCCTAGGGCTGGCTCAGCTCAGACACGGTTGCACCCTCAAAGAAAACAAACGCGTGTCCAGGAAGGACTGAGGGACGGTTCCTCGCTCAGCAGGTGCAGGAGAGGCCAGGGAGCAGACCCAGAAGGACCCCCGTCAAGGGTCTGTGGAATTTGGAGCCCCCCTCCCGGATTTCCCAGAACCGCTCCAGAGGGCTCTGAATGAGGAGCAGCAATGAGGAAATGGATGGTGTCACAGCCGTGTGGCTCTTGGCTGATCCTGCATTGTCATGGCAGCCCGAGGAGAAGCAGAAAAGTGGCAGGTCACACGAAAAGCAGGTGGGAGGGTGACTGGTGATGTGAGCAGCAGAAATCACTGTGTGAGGTCAAAGCCAGAGATGTGGGCGAGCAGGGAGCTGGGAGCCAGCCTTGCTGGGCCGGAAGGCAAAGCCTGTGCGTGGAGATGGAGGCAGCACAGACTCATCTCCCACCAGCCCAGGGCGGGAGCCACCACCAGCAAGTACCAGGGACCCTTAGCAACCTGGGGGCCTGGCGGCTCCAGCTGGAAGCCTGAAGCCTTGGGGGTCCATGGCAGGGCGATCAAGTGAAGGCCATAGTTATGCCACGTTGGCAAGGAAGGACGTCTGTTCGCCCTCTCAGCCAAACCAGTTAAGCCGAGGGGTCCAGGGCCTGGCTGGCCGGGTTGCAGACACAGTCAGCATCCCCAGGGCAGGAGCGCTCTGCCTCTGTACTCTGGAGCTGGGCTCTGGACTCCCCGGGAGCTGCCCGCACAGGCCATGCAGCCGTGCATGATGCTGTCTGTCTGTGACTCTGGGGTGGCCGGGCGGAGCATGAGGAGGTGCTTACAGGGCTTCCCGAGTGGTCTGAGGCGTCTCCTGCACCACTTGCATAAGGAAGTTCCCGTCTGGGGCTGCCCAGGTGCCGATCAGCCTCTTTGACCTGGGACAGCTGCTCATCTAAAGCCTCTTTTTGGAGCTGCAGTCTCTGAGCATGCCCGGCTTGAACCCCTAACTCTCTCTCCAGCACGAAGACTGCTCTGTCTTTAAATTTTATCTCCTCCATCTACAAGGAGAACAGAACACAATCACACACGCAGGCAGGATACAGATCTGCAGTTACCATAGAAACAGGCAGAGGACACTTGCGCACAAACATCGGGAGGGATCCTCATGGCGGCAGCCCTGCCAGCATCTCTGGGCTTTGAGAGGGGAAGCAAAGCAAGTAGCCCTGGACCAACAGCCTGGAGCCCTGCTGCCCCAACCACAGCATGACTCCCCTGTCCGGGCTGGCCTCTGCTCTGCCGGCTCAGACCAGCTGGTGCAGCTGAAGACCCCCTCCTGGGACTCCATGCACCCCTTCTCAGCCTCCCTGGGTGCCTTGCAGGACCATCTTTTCCCATGCTGGCCTATGAAGGCTCCTGGGTGGCCTGGGGGCTGGCATGGCCTGGCAGGGTCCTGAGAGGCTACCTCCAGCTCCTGCCTCCTGCTGTGCGTTGGGCAGAGCAGGGGGACTCCCTGAGATCCCTGAACCCCATCAATGGAGGGTATGATGAGCAAGGGTCATCTTAAAACAGGTGGGCTGTGACGGCGGAGAAGTAGAAGCCTGGGGCGAAAGGCCCACAGCCTCTTTCCTGTCCGCTCCGAGGGGCACCGGGCCTGGGAAGGGCTGGACAGTGTGTGGAGCCACTACTCTCGTCCTTCTGCACCCCGCCTCTCGCCTTTCTTCGAGTGTGGATGGGAAGCAGGGGTGCTGCCCGGTTGTCTGCAGGCAGCTGAGGTTCTGGGAGGGGCCCCTGGACACGCAACTCCAGGCGGGAGGACAGGAGTGCCCAGCGTGCCTGACCCACCCAGGCCTCTGCATGCCGCCGAGCTGGCAGCTGTGAGGGATCCCTGCCCACTTTCCCTACAGCGCCCAACCTATTGACAGCTCCAAGAAGCCCTTCCCGACACAGCTGCCACCTGCCTCTGAGCATCCAGGGCCCCTCATCCGGGCTCCGGGCCGCCAGATGTGCTTCCTAGGCCAAAGGGTGGGTCGCCGCCCTTGGAGGGGAAGGCGGAACAGGCCCCACTGCTGCTTCTTCAGACAGACAGACTTGGGCGCCACGGGAGTCATTCTACACAGCGCTAGATTTACAAGAAGACTCGGTTCAAAACATATTTTCAAACAACAGGCCAGGATAGGACATCTTCCTGCTCTACGTGCTGTTTACGGTTAAAATGAGCTAATAAATCTGCCACGTCAGCTTGGAAACAAAGACACGACATGTCTAATTAGCCCGGATCATAGAATTCATGGGCAAACGTTGAACTGAACAGAATAAAAGAAATCCTTAATTGCTAAATTCCTATTTACTGCAGCACACAGAAATAGGAAAGAGGCAACACAGTCAATTAGTGAAAACAAAGAGACCAGTGGAATAAAATCATATTAATGAGCAGCTAAATTCTGTGGCCAGCATTTACACTCTCATGCACAGACACTTTAGAAACATCACTTTTCTTCCATCAGGAAACAGGAGGAGAAGTCTCCAGAGACAGATCCCACTTCAATCAGCTATTTATGCAGATGGTTTGGACCAAAAAGCAGACCTCCCTGGGAAGTCACCTGGACATGTCCGGGAATGGGGCCAAGTTCGATGACCCACGCAGACATGGAGCTTCATGATCCGCTCACAAAGGAAATGAGAGGAAAGTGGCCTGCACAGGGGGGCAGGAGCTGATTTTCTGAAGATGGGAAACCACTTTAAGATCGGGGCAAGGTCTCCGAGGGGTCCTCCTGGAGCCACAGTCTCTCACGCAGCGTCTCAGTTATGCCTGAGATGCCAAGAGTTCTCAGCCAAGGGCGCGTTCCTACATCTTCCCATTCCGTTACTTTATGCACAGAGGCCTGTTTGTGAGGGAGAGCGAGCATATGCGTGACATGGACGCCCAGCTGAGGTGGGGAACATGCTTTGTGGGACCGTGTGGGGTCCCCACCTCACACACAGGGGGCTGTTTCCACCCCTGGCACAGATTCCAATACAAGTAATGGGATGGCACCAATGTCCAGCCAGGCCAGGGAAGCTGCGACGGGCAGCGTGGGACAGAGGGGCTGCACCCCTGCATTCGTGCTGCCTTCCTGCAAGGGCAGATTACCACAGTGTCCGACAGTGAAGCTCAGAAGCTCAAGGCTCTGAACCGCTGCCCTGGCCCCCCTTTCCCTCCCAGGGGGCTGTGGGGTCCTGGGGGACAGGGCTGCAGAGAGTGCCTGGGGACAAGCTCTGTCCTCCACCCTATGTCGCCGCCCACCCCATACCCGACCCGTGCCGGCATCCGGGTGACCAGCCCTCCCAAGAGCCCAGGACAGGTGCTTTCAAAGAGGAAACTGGGGTCACCCTATGGCCACTTTCCCTCACTCAGACCACTGCAGTGGCTTCCAACTGGTCTCCCTATGTCCACTCCTGTGCCTCCTACAATCTGCCCCCTCACAACCACAGAGTCGTTGCCAAAAAGCGAGAATCAGATCTGATCACTCCCGTGGTTTAAAAATCCTGCAAGGCTTTCCAGGTACCGAGAATTAGAATCCTTACTGGAGCCTCATAGCTTCCACACCAGCTCCCACCTCAGGCCCCCCCCCCCCCCCCCCCGCGCCCCCCCCCCCCCCCCCCCTGAGCTCCCCCAGCCCCCACCCCCTCATCCCCTGAGCTCCCCCAGCCCCCACCCCCTCATTCCATGAGCTCCCTCAGGCTCTCCCTCCCCCCACCCACTTACAGAGGGTGTATGGAAACCTGACTGAAGCCCTGGGGGTGGTGAGTCCCTAGGGAAGGAGTGTGCAGGAGGATGCTGAGGCCCGGAGGATGCCTCTGCTGAGAAAAGCTGTCCTCCCCACATGACCCACCCACCTTGACTCAGCCCCAAGCACAGAGGAGCTCAGCCAGATGCACAGAGCTGAAACCTCCAGGCAGAGCCTGGGAACCTGCATGTCACCAGCACCCCAAGTTGCAAAGCACACTGACAGGATCCAACACTGCCCCACAGTGCTGAGGTCCCCCTGCAACATGTCCCATCCCAGGGCACCATCGCCTGCCCCCGTGTGGCCACTTGTAGCTGTGGCAGCTCCCACATGGGGAACCACAGCAGGGAACCATGGGGCAGAGTCACTCCTGGTCCTCACCTGTGGGACCTCCCGCACCTGGCGCAGTGCAGGTGAGCACACACCTGCTCCAGTGAGGATGGCTCCCGAGAGAGCAAATACACACGAAGAGCCTTTGCAGCATCTGGCTGTGGGGGGCTGGAATTCCCATCTGTGACCTTCAGCAAAAACCCAAGAACTGCCCTGGAGCCACAGGCCCAGGGAGGTGACAAAGCTGCCTCCACACTGGATAACATCATTTCTAAGAGAGACCCGTGCCCAGACTCTGCGAGGCTCCATCAGAGGCTGAGGACCTCCCTGGATTTCGGCCCACCTCCCTGAGGCTGTTCACTCCCGCAGCCCCGCGGGGGCAGCCCCTCACTCCCACAGCCCTCTTGTCCTGGGCCTTGACGACTCTGCTTGTTAGATTCCCCTTCAGCTAGCTGCCTGGGCAGCCGGGCGAGAAGGGATGAAATACATCACAGAGTGTTAGGAGAAAGCCCGATCTGGGTTTTGCCTGTACTTCTTTGGTTTTATAGAATTTTTAATAACAGTCTGAGCTCGTATGTCAGCAAATGGACTCTAGCGTGCAGTCGCTGCATGCACGACAAATATTCCTCCATGATCCAGTAATGACAGGACATGAATGTGCCACGAGGCTGCTCTGGGGGCCCACAGCCACATCCGCTCCCTGCCCATTGGCCAGGAACCGCCCCCCCCAGGGGCCCAGCTTCTCCACCGATGCTATACAGGACAGACACAGCTGAGAAGTCGGCTCCGGAGCCTTCGGAGGCCCATGCGCCCCTTCTGTAAGATCAAGGGGCCCCATGCAGCAGAGTCCTTTGGGGCTCTAAAACACTGGGCCTTGGCCTCACCAGGGAGGTCCTGATCCCGCAATACTTTCTGGAATCCCCACTGGGGCATTCTGATACGTGCCCAGATGCAGAAGCACCTCTGGTCCCTCAGGTCCCTCCCACTGTGACAGGGTCAATGTGGGGCATCACTGAATCCCGTACAACCTGGTTTCTCTCACCCCTAGGGGCGGCCTCACAGCCCACTCCACGCCCCAGCACTGCCCTGCTCTGTCTGGGGTGCGCCTGCTGGTCCCCACCTTCTGACCCTGTCCATCTTCCACACGGCTTCTCTTTGAGACCTCTGTGCCCCCACTGGGTGTTGCACCTCCGGCCAGCACACAGGGTTCTTGGGTCAAGACAAGGATTTAACTGTTTCTCCTGGCTCTGGGTGGCGTAGCCTGGTTGTTCTGCTGGGCTCATGGGGGACCTGAACTGGCTCCACCACTGAAGCCAACCCTTGGAGCGCCTCCTGTGTGCAGGGCACCGGGCTGGCCACGTCACTTGTGTTTTTCATTATTTCATTTAAATCGCACAAAAACAAAATATTATTTTATATATTATATAATGCTGTTGGGCTTTGGGGAAGAGTGGCTGAGGTGGGTGAGGGGAGCTGTGTCTTTGATGCCAGCTGGGGGAAGCTGTGGGCAAGGCCAGCAGAAGAAAGCGCATCCCAGCCGCCATGTGGGACCAGCCTCTCACAGAGACACCTGATGGAGGGGGCGAGCCTGGCGGTGGGTGGAATGCAAGCCCCCAGTGGACTCCCTCCCCACTGGACTTGCATGACATGCAGAGTTTTGGACTATTGGGGTGGATGTCTCAAAGGGGAAATATTGCTCTTCTTGCTAATTGTATGTCTTCAAGCCCTGAAATGATAAATAAATGAGATTCCCTAAATTGATTATGAATTCTACAGGGAAAAATTGTGGAAGACTGAAAAGAGCAAGAAAAGATTTCTGGCTCCTTTTTCTGGGAATGCTGGAGCCTCTGAGGGCTGTCCAACCCCACAGAGGTGGGCGCCTTCGTCTCTGAGGAGGCTGCACTGAGGTTGTGGAGCAGACGTCTACCTGGAGGAAACAGTCGGTAATGCAAACACGTCCTGTCCACAGACAGGAACAATTCCTGTTCGTGGCATCGCAAATGATCTTTGCCAGGTAGGGAGCATAAATCCTGTTAGATCAAATCCTCATTTGAATTGGTTGTAACTTTTTACTTGTTTCCTCCCTAACTAATGAGTTAAATAAAATTTTTGACCTGGATTTATTGTATATTGTATGAGAAGCATGATTATACCCTCTGTTAAAATGGACCCTTTCACAGTTTAGTTACAATCCCAATAAAAATTCCAGCAGTTTTTTCTTTAGGAAAAGCAACTCCGAGGTTTCTACGGAAGTCTGGAGGGCCAAGAAGAGTCAGGTTACTCTGGAAGAAGAACAAAGTGGGAAGACTTGTTCCTCTGGAAGTGGAGGCGTTACAAAGCCAGAGGGACAGATGGGGGAGGAAATTAGAAAGCTCACTCAACACATGACAGAGGTGGCACTGTGAATCGGGGGCAAGATGGTCTTTTAGTAAGGGCTGCTAGGACAATTGTGTATCCATATGGAAAAAACCTAACTGGGTCTCGACTTTACAACACGCACACAGGCATGCACACACATACGAGCACACAGTCCAGATGGGGCAAGGACTCATGCAGGAAAGACAAAACCATGAGGTTTTAAAAAGATAAATCTTCCTAACTTCACAATAAAAGGATTTCTTAAGCAAGACATGATAAGCACCAACCCTAAAGGAAAAGATGGACAAGTTAGACTATTTTAGAATTTAAAGCTTTAGATCACACAACGACACCACCAAGAATGAAAAGATAACCCACAGAACAGAGGGAGATGCTTGCATTTTTATATAAATTTTGGAATCAGCTCGCCTATGCCTGCAAAAAAGCCCGTGGGGATTCTAACGGCATTGTGCTTGCCCTCTATATTAATTTGGGGAGAATTTCCATCTTAACAATGTTGAGTTTTCCAATCCATGAACATGGGATCGCTGTTTACTTAGCTCATCTTTAGTCTCTCTCAGCCATGTTTTGCAGTTTTCGGTGTACAAGTCTTGCACATCTTTTGTTAAACTTATTCCTAAATATTTTATTCTTTTTTTATGCCATTATGAGTAGAATTTAAAATTTTATTGTGGATTGTTTGTTGTTGTTAGTATATAAAAATACAACTGATTTTTGCATGGTGATTTGTATCCTGATACCTTGCTGAAATCATTCAACAGTTCTTTTTTGGGAAATTCCTTAGGGTTTCCCACATACAAAGTCATGTCACCAGCAAAAAAGACAGTTTTAACTCTTCCTTCCAATCTGACGTCTTTAATTTCTTTGTTTTACTTTAGCATGCTGACTTGAATTCTTTGATGGGAAAAGACAAAAAAAGATAAAAGGAAAAAGTCCCCAACAGAGTGGCAGCACTTCTTCCAGTTCACCTTAAAGGAAAGACCCCGCTTAGCACACCGGGCCTCCTGTCAGGTCCCTGCCAGGACGTGAGGGGTCCCCGTTCACTCAAGGAAACCCTTCAACGTGAGCAGCAGCAGCCAGCACGAATAAGAAGCAAAAAGGGCCCCTGAAGGAATATGGACGATGAGAGGAACCCAAGAAGACTTTTTTCAAACAGCCAATTATAATTCTTATTCTCAGAGAAATGAGGTCACACCTATGCGATCACATCTATGAGTGAGAGGCGAATCCCAAAAGGATTTTATTTCAGAGAATAAACATTTTTGAGAATGAAATGTATGATAGTATAAATAAAAAATCAAACAGAAGAGTTGGAAGAGAAAATTGAGGACGTTTCTTAGAAAGGGGAACAAAAAGCCAAGGTTGGAGAGAAAAATAAGAAAATAAGAATATCAGTTCCAAAGTCCACCACCTAACTAACAGGAGTTCTGGAAGGAAGAGAGGGAGGAAAATGACAGAAACAACAGAGCAAACCTTTCTGGAGCATAGGGACACGGACTTCTGGTTAGAAAGGGCTCCTGACAGGAACAGACACTCACATTACAGGCGCTCCGCCATAAGACCTCAGGATGCTCTGAGCTCTAGGAGAAGACCCTATAACTTCTGGTGGTGGGCAGGAAGAGAAACAGGGCCAAATGCGGGATCAGGAATCAGCATGGCATCCAACTTCTTAACAGCCACCCAGGGAGTTAGAAGACAATGCAGAAATACCGTCACGTTCCTGATGGAATTAGTTTCCGACCTATAGCTCCATAGCCAGCCAGAACACCAAGTGTGAGGTTAGAGCAAGAAGCTCATCCACACGAGGTCTCACAGGACTTATTCCCCATCCTCTCTGTTCCTGGAAGCTGTTAGAGGACATGTTCCACCAAGATGAGACGTATACATCAAAACAGAGGAAGATACGGGAGGGAGGGATCTGACACCGGAGGGATAGAAGGTGTTCCCAGGATGTGGACAAAGGGAATCAGGACAAGGGCAGGCTTAGGGAGAAAACAGTGGAGGTGGAGACAGGAGGAGAGGGCGCTCCAGGAAGGACGTCTCAAAGAAAGGTACGCGGATGGATGTCTAAGGTTTTTGACAATATTGAGAGGAGATTTACCCTCCCGTTGTAAACTCGGAGTGAATTAGTGACATTCACTTAGAAAATTAAGCAAATGAAAAAATTAATTCCAAGGAAAACAAAAGTGCATGCAAGAAAGGTAATGTAATTGTGAGTCACTTGGGTCTTTCATGAATGACAGAAGTAGCAATAACAGTGCAGTAAAGATACAGACAGCAAATATCCACGTAACTCAAGATGAAGTCCCAAGGACAAGTGACAGTGACAGCCTTTCTCTATGCCCCCCTAGATCCACTGCCCACCCCCTCCCTCAGCTCTGTGCCCAGGAGGTTGGCCGTGTGCTCCTACCTCCTGACTTCTGGTTGTGTTTGGCCAACAGGAGCATGAAAAGCAGAGGTGGGAGGATGGGAGGTCTGGGTATTTGCTAGCTTTGGCTCCCTGGTTGGGCTGAGCCCACGCTCCTGTCCCATAGCCCTTGCCAGAGCTGCAGCCCTCACGCTGTCCTCTTCCCTCGGGCCATGGCTCGCCCCAGCTGCGGTCACCACCCACAGTGGGTCTCTGCCCGCACCTTTGTGAACTGCCCCTTCACTAAAGTCTCTTCTGTTACCTGTTTTGGGCGCATCATCTGCTCCTGCTGAGACCTGGCCAATGGAATTTAGGGGGTGGCCGGAGTGGGGGGCAGGGCAGAAGGCCATGGGGGAGCAGAGGAGGAGCTAAAATTGAGAAATCAAGAAGTAGATGTTTGAGCACGTTTTTGAGAATTTGGAATAAAATCCATAAGAATCAGCTAGAAGAGTTGCAGGTTGTTGCCTCTGGGGAGTCCAAGTCAGGGAAGCGGGAGGACCAGAGGGAACCGCTGGTTTTGTTTTAAGCCTTTGGTCACAGAGATAAGGCCACCTGCCTCCACTGCGAGCACTGAATCCACAAGACAGAAGAAGGGTCGTGTGGACCCAGGCAGCAGGTGCTGACGTGGTGCCAGCACATGGCTCAGGGATGGATGGATGCAGAGTTGTATGGGGGAGCTCAGAACAGGACACCCTGGAAAAGGACAGGGGACCCTCCAGGTTGGGAACATTTGAGGGCCCCCAATGCACACCATGGCAAAGTTGTATTTGCTCCACAGCTCTCCATTTCCCTTCTGGGCTGTGGGTCTAGAATGATGGCACCCTTTCTGGGAAGTTCAACATGGGGTACAGCCTGGAGGCACTTTGGAAAACAGGGTCCCAGGGAAGTAGAGAGAGGCGGCCTGGGTATACAGCTGTGCTGGTTGGAAAGCTGGCTGCACCCCATTGAGGGGCATCCTGGGGACTCCGAGTATGGCCAGCAGCAAAGCTAGCTGAGTCCTGATGAAGCCTACAGCAGGGGGCATGGAGCACACTTCTAAGGCAGAGCTCACGTCCCTCAAATTACCAAGGAGGACCAGGCTCCAAGTGATGAGGAGAATGAGGAGCAATCCTTCTAAGAAATTGAATATTCTCTTCAACTTCTAGTACTGGGGTTCTGAGAACACTGACTCTACCCGTGTCTGCCACGGGATGCCTGGTCTCTGGAACCATTAGGGTGTACCAGATGAAGCTGCCAACTTTTGACCCTTCCTGACCTGCAAAGATGGCAACTTCAGATGGTCCAGCCTAAGAGCAATGCTATCCCCGATAGTGCTCACGGCACAGGAATGTCAGGAAGGCCTCTGGGACCCATGACCATCCCACTGTGGGCCTTCTGGCCTTGTCTCTCTGGATCCAGTGAGCTGGACGGACTGCAGAACCTGCTATTTATGGAGCATGCCATAACTAAACCTTGGTCCCTCCTTGGCTCCGAGCTTAACCTAGGACTCTAAGAAGAGCGATCCTTTAGTAAACCCTTTTGAGGGGAAGGGGGAACATTAACTTGAAGATGTCTTGCTCTGACCCAAACTAGAAATGACAAGTAAAGCTGGTGTGGCTGGTAGGGGTGGGGCAGAGGGCTGGAGCTGTGCCTGCCCTGTGCGTGCCTGACCGTGTGCTTTCTGAACCATATCCTTTTAACAGGCTCTCATCCCTGCAGTCCTCAGAACCAACAGAGATGATGTGAGGTGCGCTTTGCTGATGAAACAGGCCCGAGACCCAAGCAGAAGAGCTGCCCCCACGCCGCCCCCCGCCACCTCCACGCCCCACACCACGTACCAGCCTGCGGATCTCCCGTTCGCACTCCTTCTTGATGCGGGAGATCTCCTCCTGGTGCAGGTGGTACACGCTCCTGATTTCCGCAGCCTTGACCTTGTCGGCCTGGATCGCCAGCGTCAGCGCCTCCTCCACCTGCTTCTTGGCTCCCTTGAGCTCAGAGATCTCCTGCTGCATTTTTATCTTCTCCACCTCAAACCCCTTCTTGGCCTCCTCCTTCGCCTCGGACAGCAGCACGGTCTTGACCTTGTCGGGGGCGCCATCACGCAGGCCGTGCAGCAGCGCCTGCAGCCGCTGGTTCTCGTTGTCCTTGATCTTGATGACCCGCAGCAGCTCGGCCTCGTGCTGCCGCAGCAGCGTCTCACGCACGGCCTGCAGCTCCTTCATCTTCTCCTCGTGCAGCTTGGTCTTGAGCTCCGTGAGCAGCACGGCATTCTTGTGCTGCTCATGCTCCCGCACCTGCTTCAGCTCCTGGTTCTTCTCCCTCTCCACTCTGCTGACCTGAAAGACAATAGCAGGACCTATGTGCTGTTTGGGAACTGACCTCTGCATTTTCTGAAACCTGATCACAAATTTTAGAAAGTTTTGTTTTTGTTTTTTTCAAACTTGAGTGCTATCTTCCATTCAAGAATGTCTCCTTAAAATGGGGGTTGAAAATGGAATCAACACTTATGGGTGGATAGTGTGAATATGCACCCAAAGGTGTCCACAGGGGAACTCGAGGCTGGAAGCGCTGCTAGCCTGGAAAGTAAGACCATAGACACACAGTCCACAGAAATCTGCTTGGCTGCTTCATCTGGGAACAGGCCATGCAGAGGAGGGCAAAACCATCAGCTCTGAAATGAATCTTCCAGGAGAGCGGGTGGGATGCTCTCGGCACAGCCCTGTAGGGGGCCAGGCTCCTGCCCTCCAGCCGCTTTGGCCCCACCCCCTTCGGCCCAAATAACGAGGGGTGCCACGCTTACCTTCTGTGACATTCTTGGCAAATGGGGAAACCCATCTAGCAGCTGAGCGTCTGTGTGGAAGATGTCTGATACCTGGATTTTTGGAAACACTCAGGTTTTTTTACTGGATGTTTTATTTTCATCTAGAAGCTTCGACCTTGGCTAAATGACCACACTACCTGCCATCTGGCACAAAGTCGATGCTCAAAATCTATTTATGGAATGAAAGAATGGCTGGAATCCAGATCCGCCCTGGGTCTACAGTCAGGAGAGGGCCCGCTGCAGGCGCACCGAGTTCAGCCCCTCACTGCCTCCCTCCAGGCATGCCTCGGGTGCCATCTGCTTCCTGCTGGGCCCAGAGACAAGCAGCCACTGACAGACACCCCACATTTAATGTGTCCAAACAGACGTTCCGTTGCCCCCCAGCTCCGAGGTCTCCATCCTCAGTCCATGGCAACTTGCGTGGGGCCATGGTCCTCAGATCCCATCCTTCCCTCCCGTCCCACCCCAAACCATCAGCAAATCCTGCCAACCCCACCTCAGAGTGCACCCCGAGTCTATCCACCTCCCTGCTCCCCCGGCACCGCCTCCTGACACCTCCCCGGCTCCCACTCTCTGTGGAGAGAGCTCATCGCTTGGGTCCCTGCATAAGCCTCTTCCCCGGCTGCCAGTGCATTTAGTATAAATGTGGCGCTCTCTCACAGCTGAGGAGGAGGGCATCATCCATGCATCCTCCAGCTGCCTCCAGGGGCGGATCCTCACAGGAGAACAAGCCAGAGTTTCAGCCACGCTCCACGGGCCTGGCACCCCTTGAAGTCTGGGGTTCTTCCCCGCAGAGCTGTGTAAGCTCTGACCCCACAAACCCTGGACACGCCTGCCCTCCACCCTCCTCGCTCACTCTGCCCCAGCCAGGCCCACTTCCCCCCTCCTCAGGGCCACTCCCGCTGCCCTCAGTGCCCTCCTGCAACCTTGGCCGGCAGCCTCTGCAGCAGCCCGCGGTCAGAAGCTCTTGCGCCCAGCCTGCCACAGCGCCCGCCCTTATTACGTTGTGTCACTTTCTTCTCAGCAATTATCACTCCCCAAAAGTGTCTCAGCCATCTCTCTCTGACTGTGCCAGAGCAGATCCCCCTGGGAGAGGACACTGCGGCCATGTCAGCCTCGTCCGCTCTTATTTTCCCATTAGGACGGACGTGTGACACTGACTCGCTCAGCTGGTGCTCGCCGACCAGCAGTCCTATTGTCTGGTGGGATCCCACCCCGAGTCTTCCCTTAGGATGGCTCAGACCCCAGGACGCCTGAAGAAATCCTAATAGCTGTGCTTCTCTCTTAGACTCTCCCAGGGCCCCTGACACTTCCCCAGCAGCACATGGGGCAGAGTGACCATCAGTCCAGCTGTTTGGGTTTCTGGCTGGCGAACTGAATTGTTGCTAAAGGCCTAGAGCAGAAAGATATTTATCCATCTTCCATTTAAGATGAATCACCCTTTTTTCCAGTAGAAATTGAGTTCAAGACAGCAAAATGCAAGATTTTTGACAGTGTTTCCCAGTCATGTGGGGGTGACAATTAATAATCCTCTACTCTCTAGGGGAGTCCACTGGTGCCATTTCAGAACATGCTCTGGGGGAAGGCACTACTGTCCCCACCGTGAGGTGTGGACGCTGAGGGTCGGGGGCAGCAGGTGGACGTGGCGGAGCCAGAGGTGCCGCCTGCACCTGCCGATCCAGAGCCCAGCTCTCCTTCCCTCACGTAGAGGAGGTGACGTTCATCTCCGTGAAAACTTCTTGGATGGCAATGAGCAGACAAAAGAAAAGAGATGCAGCCTGTGTCACAGAGCAGATCTTTTTTGGAGCAGGGAGGGAGAGCAGAGGAGGAAAGAGTATCTGCGGAAGAGTTCAAGGTCAGATGGGGCTGAATCCTCGCTCCGATCCAACCAGTTCTGAGTGATAACACACTTGCTCACGGTTACCCTTCAGTCCAATGCCCATGACTCTGCCAGAGTCAATACCAGACACGTGGGAAAAGCCCGTCAAGAATCAAACCAACACGCCCACCCTCCCTCCCTCCCTCCGTCCCTGGTCCCAGCATGGCCTCCAATGTGCCATCAGCTGGTTGGAGCAATTGGCTTCTGTCGGCGCAAACGGTGCAGCGGGGCTCCCCTCGGATCCTGCATCCTCCACGAAGGCTGCCTTGGTTACGCAAGCTGGATGGGAAGGGATTTGGCAACTGAGTGAAAGAGGAACAGGCAAGACACGTGACGTTCCCAGGAGACACTTCCTGCACCGAAGCATCGTTGTTAGGCTGCCTTGCTCACCTGCGATTCTGAGCAAAACGTGCTAAAGATGAAGACGCAGTCCCTTTGGCTCCCTGGGAGGCTGGCTAAAAGGCGTTCCATAAATGCACGGGGCTCCCATCTCTGCCGTCCCTCACCACTCATCTCCAGCAGCGGGCTTTTCTCTGAAGCTCCATCCTCTAAGTGGACCGTGAACTGCCAAGCTCCCTGGTACCATGGAGACTGATGGATGGAAGGGACGTGCTCGTGGACCAGGACACTGGGGAGTGCGGGCTTCAGCTGGCAGGAGGGGGAGAAAGTGGGTGGAGTAGAGACAGCAAGAGGTCTCAAAACAACATGTTGGGGGTGGATCAAAGGCTCCCCTCCCAGAAAGAGCACTGAAAAGAGTGAATTAAGTAACCTAAACAGCCCAGCCAAAATAGCGCCACATGACTCAGATCTTTTTAGGGACGCACCAGCTTCATAACAACTTGTTAAAAAAATTGTTCTGCCAAAGAAGCTTTTGGGATGTTTCCCTGAGATCCCACAACTGTCTCCTTCATGGACACCCACAGCCTCCCAGGACCTTCCTAACACCAGGGTGCTGGCTGATGTGGCCTGCGACCGCTCTGCCTTCTCGCCTTCTCGCCTTCTCAGGCGTCATGGGTCTGAGGAGTGTCTCAACTTAGGGCGGATGCTTCTGTTGGTGCCCAGGGGAATAGTGGGATAGACGCTTGATTCCTTCTTTTAAATTCCCCAGGTTTCAAGGTATGAACGGCTTCCTTGCCAGCCTCAGAAGGGAAACTGTTAACTGTTTTGTTAGGAACATGTGGATTTAACACTGCTGATGGCTTCAACTCGTCAGTCTTCGCGGGGCTGAGAGGGTCCATTTGTGGCTGGTGGGAACGTCTTCCAGGTGGCCCTGAATCCTTTGAATGTGACGTGACCCTAGCAGGCTCCCGTGCTCTCTGGTGAGTCAAGATATTCCAGGCTCTTTGTGCTCATTTCCTGCCCCAACTGTTCTCCAGTCGCCCTGGTCTCTTTTAAGGGGAAATGATCTTTCAAGATTAATCAGGACCTGAGGGCTGCTCGCTGCTCCAGTGTTGGTCACAGCCGTAAGGCCTTTCCAGGGGACAGACACACAGCTTCCATCATTAAGCATATAAGCTAAACAGTGTAAGTTCCTATTGACATGTACAGCTTACAGTTGAAAGTACGGCTTCTGTTCAGCTTCCCCATGTCACTTCTAATCTCCATCCTTTCACACTGAGAGTCCTTGTTCTCAAGGAGACAGAAGACGACAGAATTAGAACATCCATCATTACTGACTTCTATCCACGGTAGACGTACGACAGTTTTAAAATACAACGGTTATAGTATCAATTCTGTCCCCACTGATCACGATTCCTGAAAATGGTTGGCTTTCACGTTCCTCTGTTCTGTTGGTCATGTTATGCCTTGTGTGCACGGTCTGCTCACACGGCCATCACGCACCATGTTCTCTCCCTCTGCTCACACAGCCATCACGTATCGTGTTGTCTCCCTCTGTTCTCTCATTTAGTTCTTTTCCTGCGGCATTCTAAAGTATATCATTTTCCCAATGAATTTGCTCAGACAAATCCTACCAGGCCACCACTAAGCCCAGGTCGTGGGTGCCTCCTAGGGCCTCCCCACCAGTGAGGTCTCATTCACAGAGTCACCCCACCTTCGACGTCACTCTAGTGGCCCGGCGGTCTGAGGCCCCCTCTCAGCAGGCCCCTGGACGTGATCACGGAACAACGTCCCCTGACTTCCTGCAGGTTGACGACAGCTTGTCCACGCCCCTTCCACCTGAACTTCAGTTTTACTGGATGTAAAATCCTCAGCTCACATTTTTTTTCTTGAGTATCTTAAATATGTTACTCATTCTTTTTCCGGCATTAAGCTACTGCCGTGAAATATCTGCTGATGATCTAATTTTCTTCCCTTGTAAGTCACATGTTCTTTTTGCCTCGATGCCCACATTTTCTTTCCTTTGATGTTACTCAAACACGTCTCAGTGTTGGTTGTTTCCGGTCCTAGTTTCAGGCCTGTGGTTTGCTCTTTGCATAAGTAGTTTCTTCTTGTTATTATTTTTTTTAACTTTAGCGCAGTTTTCTTGAATTACAGTTTTCAGTATTTGTGCTGTTCCTTGCGTGGGCTTTCTTCTTCAGGACCTTCGATTATCCATATGTGGGATTGTTTTTGCCCATTTTCAATATTTGTCATTTTCTTTCAAATCCTTTGCTCTTTCTTGTTTTGTTTAAATTTTCCCTCATTTTTACCTCTATCCCTCTTACAGCATTATTTGTTGTGTTTGTATTCTCTTGTGTTTCTTCTAGTTTATTCTTTATTTCTAAAATTTTTTTTATTTCTATTTTTTTGTGTATCCTGACACATTATTTACACATTTATGCTTTTGTTTATGTCTTATCTCATGTTCTTGATGTCTTTTAGTTCCTTTTGAAGTTGTCCCTCATAGCCCCCACCTGTCCTAGAGGATGTCATGCTGGGACGCTTTTTGTCTGTAGGGATGTTTTCCGCTTCTTATTCTTTTTTTCTCATAGTAACTGGATCGCTCCAACCTGGACATTTTCCTGTCTTTCATTGTGATTATTTCAGTCTTCCTAAAGTTCTCCTGAAGAATCCTAACTAGGTTCTGCACCATAGGACCCCTTGCTGATCCCATGCCATGGGTTCTGGGGTTCGTTCCCGTCCATCTCCATTCTCCACAGGGGGGCAGACAGCTGTGAGCCACGCAGCCATGGCCTCAGCATCCTCTGGGTGGGGAGAGGCAAAAGGACCGCTGGAAAAACCAAAATGACCCACTGCACAGGGCGGAGCTGCCACCTGCCATTTCTTCCAGCTTCAGCTGCATCTCTGCCCCGAGACCCCTCCCCACCCTGAAGGCCCTCTTCTGCTTCAGGCCTGTCCACCTGGCCAGAATCACCCATCCCTCCCCTAGGCGCCCACGGTGGTCATCCACACGTGGCAAATAGCTGCATCCTAGCTCCTTGTGGCCGGCTGCCTGGGAGCGAGGCGGGCGCAGGTCCCAGTCTCGGCTCCCCTGAGAGCCGGCCTCCTCTTCTCCCCACAGGTTGGCGGCCCCGGAGCCTTTGCTCTGAGCCCCTGCGTGTGGCTTGCTGGCGGGAGCCCACGTTAAGGAAGGGACCACCGGCAGGAACAGCCTGTGCCCTGGGGCAGCCTGCTCTGTGCCCGGCTCGTCCTTCCACCCCCTTCGGAGCCTCATCCTCATTCACTTTCACTCCACGCTGTGTGGACTCCGCTGACATCTGTGAAAGCATCGTTAACCGACTGACCACGCCTTCGTGTACCAGCCACAAAGGCTGCGTTTTCCTTCCTTACTGAAGCGAGGGATTTGTTGACCTATGGTCAACAGGTGCTTGACTATATTTCTCATTTCAAATGCCTCAGATCAATGCGAGTGTTTCCAATGAGCTTTCATGAAACGAAACATGCTGAAAAACACTCGTGTTTTTCTTTCATCCTTGCAGGGAATTCTCTGTCGGGGGCCAGCCCAGAAGGCCTGGCAAGGGGTGTGCACACTCCGGATACGGTTGTGGCCAGGCTGTGTGCCCAAGCGGAGGCCTGGACCCTTTCCCGCCAGGTGGGTGTCATGGACTTCAGTCCCTGGGCCCTGAAGCTCTGGTCTGAGGCCATCTCAGGCCCCCAGGTAGAGCAGTGGCTTCTGTCCCCCTCACACAATGCTCTTGGGCAACCTGGATGCTGGATGGAGGCATCTGTGACTCTGGTTTCCTGAGATCACATTTGAAAGGAGGAAGGAGTAGCTTAAAGTTTCCAGGAGCCTGAGGACAGAGGTTTGATGTGGGGGATGCTGGGACCTCCTTCAGGGCCCAGCTGAAGACCTCCAGGCCGTCCACCCTGCCCTGGGGTTGGAGGCGGGTCACGTACTGACCGGGGCCAGGGCGCTTTGCTGGGCCTGTGCCGGGAGCTGCATGGAACTCCTGATGCTCGCCAGGGGCTGAGCAACTCTCTGGGCCCAGTGGTTTTGGACTTGAAAGCCAGAGGGAGGTCAGGCAGATTCCCAGCCCACAGGACCCCAGAGAGGAGAATATGAAGATGCACGGTATTCACGGATCCAAATCTGACTTTCTCTTCACACCCAGCTCCAGGGTGGCTGCCTCTTGAGGGCCACCCTTCCCCAGTGCCTGCTCTCCAGCTTGGCCTGAAGCCAGCTCCACTTCCCCAGAACTCATGGACCTTGAGTCCCAGCTCTGCCTTGGACCTCGAGGAGCCAGATGACCACACACTCCACAGAGGCTGCAGGTAGGAAAAGAATGAGAACCTGCTTTTCAGACGGTAAATTCCTGCGCACAAACAGCAGCTTTATCCTTGTCTCTGAGCACATTTCCCCTCTCTGCCTCGTGTCATGGACTGACATGTCTTGCTTCCCTTTTGGAGCGAGGGTGGCGACTGGGGCTGATTCACCCTGGTAAGGTGTCAGCAGCGGGGGGTGGGGGCGAAGGATGGATTTGCCCTTCAAGACTGATCGTCCTCGTGGAGCCCCTGCTCCACAAACCTGCATCAACAGCCTCTCCTCCAAACCCCAGAGGTCCTCATGAGCCGCCACCAGTGATTCAGCTCAAAAAAGACGTGGAGTTGTTGACCCGCAGTTTCTGACGAAGAGCAGGGCTCTCCGAGCAGGGACCCTTCAAGGCAGTGGTTCTTGGGCTTGGCTGCACATTGGCACTGGGGGAAGCTTTACAAAACACGGATGCCTGGGCCCCTTGCCCAAAAATGATAACATATTGTCACAGGCAGAGAAGGTAGCTTGGGTCTTGGGAATCTTCTAAAATCTCTCTCTCCCCAGGTGAGGCCGAGGAAGAGAGTCATTGGCATTCCACACCTGGGGTCTAATGAGGAGTCTTGGGAGCTGGGGGGCTGCAGAAGGCCCCCGGGATGCAGTGCCAGGCCCTTTAGTCCTGCTGATGGCTCAAGACAGCCCCCCAACCTCTGGTCCTCATACAGGGTGCGCCTCCCAACATGCACACACATCTATCACACGTGTCCATGTGCGTGTACATACATCAACATGCACACACAGTGGATTTTGGAACTCTTGCTGTTACATGGCATCATGGGGTTCTGAAATATGTGAATGGGACAGTTAAAGTTGTTTCGGGAATATCCAATAAACCTCTAGGAGTCGAGGATGCCCTTGTCCCACTCCTGTCTGCCCAGACGCAGACCCGGTTGCACAGAAACACTATGAGTTCAGATGCGATGGACGCCACTTTTCTACTAAAAAGGACATTTTTCTGTATGATGTTTCCAGGAAAATAATCTTATGCTAACCTCTTTAGAGATCAGCCATTTCAGGACTAGCTCCCTTACAGGAACAGACAAATAAACACTGGAGCAGAGCGCACACACACCCTGGCATGTGTGCAAGTCCTCGCTGGCCTCACCCACCTCCTCTCATGGTCCGGGGCACGTACAGCTGCAACTCCAGCACGGTCTTACTTCTCGGCGACATATAATAGAGCCTGCCTCTGAATAAATGGATGCACGCCCCCTCTTCCACGTGAGCCTCACACCCCTCGATTCTGTGAGTTGCTGTGGCCTTTCCTCACATTAGCCTAGTTTCCGGAACGCTCTCTCACTTCTTTTTCTTCCAATGCCTTAAGGGGAAGGCATCCTTCTCTCTGGCTCATTATTTTCTTCAATTGTGTTGTTTCTGCAGTGTTTTTGTCTACAGAGTCCCACGGGGCTCTGCTTCCCCAGAGATGTATGTGAGTGTCTGACTGACGAGACAGAGAGGGTCTGCAGCCTTTCCAGGGCCCCGGCACACGGTGCTGGGCGACGCTGTCCCACGCCCGCAGCAGTGGAAGCGCATTTCCCAAAGGAGTTTTGGAAATAACTGCGTTGGGGGATTTTGAGGTTATTCCCGTTATCTGTCCCCACATCTCTGCGTGGACAGAGCAGGTGTCTTGGCCCCCAGGGCCTGGTCCCGTGCTGTGGATGTGCCCCCCTTGGCCGGCGTGGAATCGTCTCTCCTGATCTCCGTCTCTCCCTGTCTGGCTCCCCCTTGGTTCTCACCGCTCATGACGAAACAGGGAAAACACTTGGTGTTTCTAGACCACCCACCTCATCAGATTTTGAAGACAGCGACTGTCACAGTGTTTTTAGAGGGCCCTACAGTAAGACATACAGTGACCTGTGACCAGGACACTGCACACACCTGGGCTGAAAGCAACTGTCAACTGAGTTAAGGTCCGCAAGTAGGTGTCAGTCTGCCTTAGGACCCTTCACTGTCCCAAGGGTCCTGGTCCAGACGGCACATCATTAGGTCCCCTCCACTGCCCCCCCGCCTCGCCGTATGGCCAACATGGCCTCATCTCTGGACCACCCTCCTGTCACCCTCCCCTGCCACCGGCTGCATTAGGCAAGGCGTGCTCATTCCTGCCTCTGGCTTCCTCACTCACCCCATCCAGAACGACCCACCCTCAGATCCACCTTTGCTGGCTCCTTCCTGTGGTCCGGGTCTCAGCCCAAGGCCGCCTCTTTAGGGTTGGGGAGGCCTTCCCTGATTGCCGAGCAGAGTGATTGCACCACTGCCCAGCAAGTCTGCTCACCTGGCTTCACCTTGCCCAGCTACCGGTTCCTGCTCCTTACATGTCCCCCTCCTCTGGGACACGGCCCTGGGAGCCGGGAACCAGCAGCCAGCACACGGATGCTCAGTAAGTACTTCCCGAGTGGCAGTCAAGGCCTGGAGGTGGGGAGGGGCCGCCTCCCATTCACAGCCAGAGGCCTGGACGACCCTCAGAGTGTTTCCTAACAGCAGGGTTCATGTCTGGGTGCATCTCCTTCATCCCTTGTGTTCACTCCTCGCACATGGTTCCAGGGTTGTGCATGACTGGGGTCACGGCCTGCCGTAGAGACCCCGTGAGTGCAGCCGGGGGGCTGCTCTGTGCCCACAGGAGAGCTGGAGCCTTCTCGAGTCTGCAATGGAAACATGGGTGACCCTGTCGCTCTGATTATTTTTACCGCTTCTTCCACTTTAAAGGACCCCAACCCCTCACTTTCTTTAAGACAATGTTGAGTGAACTTCGACAGGGCCTTCGTGAGGCTCTTCCCTCTGAGCTTCTCTCCCTGCCAGGCTGCCTCCCTCTTCCCAGAAGGCTCTTCTTCATCGGAGATGGGCCTGTTTAAACCTCCTGACAGAAGACCGGTAGCAGGGCGGGCCTGTTTATATTTAAATCATTTTTTCTTTACTGTCAAGTCTCAGTTCACTCAAGTGTCCCTCAGCGATGAATGAACCCTTGGCCTGAAATCTGAAACGCTGCGCTTGTCGCTGCCATGCTTGTGGGCTTCTTTCTGTTCTTAGCGGGGACCTTCCTTCCTGGAAACCGCGATCCTCGAAAGGAGAGGGTGCAGCTGCAGAATTCCCACGTGCTAGAAACTCCCGGGGAAGAGACAGGAGCCGGCACCCGGGAACTGAAGCTGCATGGGCCACCCGCGGGCGTGAGGGCCTCCGGGGTCATGGTCAGACTCCAGACCCGCTTGGGAGGGGCTGCTCTGTCCTGTCCAGGCATGCCTGGGGACCTGGGGAAAGAGTTGGTCTGTCCTAAGAAGGGTCCTTCTGGCCGTCCAGTGACTGCATCGTGAGGTCCAGAACTAGGCCCTCCTCCTCGGGTGCTTCAGGAGCATCTGAAATGAGCTGGAAATCACACAGAAGGCTCCAACTCCCCATGCGGGGTCCGGTCACATAAATCTGTCTGGTAGTTGCAATGAGGACTTTAGTTACCGCGCACGGGCAGACCTCGGGGGGATGGATGAGGACGGATGCTGTCAGTAGGTGTTGTAATTACCAGTGCTCTCTTGGATCCCCCACCTCGCCATGATGGAGGCACGCATTTTGCAGGCCAACAACCCGCCGCGTTTTGTGGGAAAGCTCCGGTCGCTGAGACAGACAAGCAGACAGAAGGCGTGGATTTCTTCAGCGCTTCCCGCAGCCTGGTCTCTGAGTGGCTGCACGAAGCCTCAGCCCTGAGCCCCATCTCAGGACACACAGAGGGTCAATTCAGACGTGTCCTTGTTTGAGAACTGACTGCAGGGAGGGAAGGGAACCCGCAGGCAAGAGCCGGAAAAGAAACACGACAAGGGGCAGCTCCAGCCGCCACAAACATCCTGAGGGTAAAGGAAACCAAGGGGCTGCTCCCAGCTCACCGCCCACAGGGGCAGATGCGGTGGCAGAAACCCCAAACCCCACCCCGTGTGCCAGGCACCATCGGGCCCCTTACGTGAGCCAAGCCCACGGCCTCCTCACGGCTGTCCCACAAGACCAGCACCATCATTTCCAGTCTCAGAGGAGGATGCTGAGGCCCAGGGAGGGCCAGCCCTCTCAGGGGGTGTGGGTGAAGCCAGCCTCGAACCCAGCACCTCGGCAGGAGGGTAGGGGGTCTGTGAGGTTCTGGGCCATTTATATTTGAACCCGAATGACAGCATGTGTTAATTCTGGGTGCTGGGTGCCAGTCTATCCACCATATTTTTTATCTGTACACACACGCATGCATGCACACACATGCTTTTATATTTTTTTTGGTGAGGAAGATTGTCACTGAGTAACATCTGTGCCTATCTTCCTCTATTTTATATGTGAGACACCGCCATAGCATGGCCCGGTGAGCAGCATGTAGGTCCACACCCAGGATCCAAACCCACGAACCCCCGGTCGCTGAAGTAGAGCACACGAACTTTAACCACTATGCCGCCAGGCTGGCCCACACGTGCATTTTTTTAAAACCTATAATGTATAAATGATGCTTGGCTGGGCAGGTGCAGGTCTGGCTTGGTGGCACCAGTGGGAGCCAGCAGGTGGGTGGGGCAGGGGGAGGGGGCAGGTTAATGACATTGGGGGAGACTCAGAGAATGTCCCAGGTCTCGGTGGCCGGGGGGCCCTCTGCCGTCCCTGGTCTACCTGGACCCCTCCTGCTTCCCCTACCCTAGCCCCTGCTTCTGGGCTAGCGACAGCACCTGGGAGTTGAGAAGACAATGAAGAATCATTACCTTCTACACCACCTGGAAGTTTCTTTAATGTAGGAAATCCAGGCCCTTCACCCCTACACTTCGGCTCAGCCACGGAGCGAAGCTGGGAGAAGGGAGGGAGGACGGCAGCCCAGAGGCAGCAGGACCTGAGGCCGAGCCTGTAGGGAAGTCGCGCTCAGCCTCAGAGCGGCTGTGGAGCAGCTAAAACACGGCCCTGCGCCCAGGGCTCAAAGAGCTCCTGATTCTGCAGGTCCAAGGTGAGGCTGAGGGCCCATATTTTTAACAAGGGTCACGGGGAACTCTGACACACAGCGAGAGGTCTGGAAACCGCAGCCTGAGGGGTCTTAACTAGAAAGAGCTATCAACAGAGGTAAAAAGATTTCAGAGCCCTTTTCCAAGCCAGGGCAACTAGGATGTCTGTAGGAAGGAGGGCCAATGTGCTGGGGCCGCCCAGTGCAGCCGGCATCTCGCCAGCAAACCCAGCCCAGTGAGGACCGGCCACTGCTCTGACTCCTGGAGCTTCCCTCTGCCTCCGCCTCGCTGAGCATCCACCTCACCAGGGGCCCTCTCTGATCTCAAAAGGCCCTGGTGCACTCTGTCAGTCATGCTCTGACCCAGCAGTCCCCGTGCAAGAATTTATCCTACAAGCGTCCTGGCACATGTGGGCCAAGACATGCAGACAGAGGCGTTCACGGCACGGCTGCTGTATCAGCCAAAATTTGGAAACAGCCTGGATGCAGCAGACAGGCCAACTGTGCTGGGCCCGGCGGAATCATGAAGGAGCGCGATGCGAGCTCCCATGTTCCACAGGGAACCCCTTGAAGACACTCTGTGAAGTTAAGAAGAGAAAGGAACTGCTGAGCCATCTGTAGCCATCATTTAAGCTTTAAAAAGAGAGGCTCACGCAGGTGCATTCAAGAAAGTGTAACTGGAACCTTCTGGGAAGGGAGCTGGGGGCATGGGACTCAAAGAAGAGGCTCATTCACACTGGGCCTTTTCCTTTGTTCCTTTTGAATTTTGTACCAAGAGGTTTTTCATCTTTTCAAAAAATAAATCAATATGTGTCGTATAAATAACAGGGTCTGGGCCGGAGGACCTCAGACACCAGCCCTGGGGCTCTCGCCTGGTGCTGGGAAAGCCACTAACTCCAACCCGCCAGACTGGGGCCTGTTGAGGGGTGAGGGACCGGCACACGCCCCCTCAGGATGCGGTGGGGTGGATGGGTTTTGACAAAACTGCATATGAAATATGTAGGATGCTGCTGCCATAGGTAGACAGACAATCTGAGCTGCGCACAAAGTGCTGTAGTTTGCAATTTCCACCATGTGGTGGCGATGTTTTGAAAAGATCATTGCCATTATATGCTTACCCAATAAAACAAAGGGTCTCATTGTCATTGGGTTCTTAACAAGTCATGTCTTCTTCTCTTTCATCTGCAAACGCAAGAGAGGGGAGGGCCAGAGGGATGTCTGAGCTTGGCCGGCAGCAGCTACAGTCTGGCCCGACAAGATGCTTGGAGTGCCTGCATGCCTCTAGGGCTCACAGTGGTGCCAGAACCGACAGTCTCTGTGTTTTGGGGTGACTCTCCATCCCAGGCCACTTGATGCTTGCACCCTCACCTTGTGCTCCAGCCAGGCAGTGTGTCTGGGCCTCCTGGAGCTGTCCTTGCTGACCTGGTGACTGCCTGGCACAGAGCTGGTGCTGACATCGATGTTCCCCGGCTCCCTCCATCCTGACCTCAGCCCTCTGCAGGCTCTGACTCTCCCACGGGCCCAGCGAGGTGGCCTGGCCACGGGAGAGGCCACGTGGTGGCCATGATAGCCACCTCCTAGCATCTGTGCTCCAGGCAGCAGGTCCTGTCATTGTGCCCTTTGTACAGAGCAGGGGACCTGAGGAGGGAGGGTAAGCACCCAGGACAGGCTGGTACGCATTTTCTGTAAAGGGCCAGATGCTAAGTATTTTAGGCTTTGTGGCTCAGTCTCTGCCACAGCTGCTCTGTGACAGTGTGTGGATGCACGTGCTGTGTCCTAACTACTGTGTTTACAGAAGCTGAAATCCAAATTCCACATAGTCTCACAGGTCACAAAACATTTCTCTTCTTGTGATTTAACCAGGAGGCTGGTAACTCAGAGGAAGCAAGTGGCCCCAAATAACCTGCCTCCCTTCCTCCACTTGCTCTGGGCAAGGACGGGGAGAGCTATAGCCACGAATCCGCAGCCTCAGGCCTTTCAAGCCCTCTGGGAGGGCATCCGGCCCTGGGTCGTTCACCCTCGCCCCACGCTGCCCTCTCCCAAATCCTCTCTTCTTTGCATCCCCTCCGGAGCCCGTGCCCACCTCCTGGTGGCTCCTGGGTGGGCGAGAGGAGAGAGCAGAGGTTATGGCGGAGAGGGAGGGCAGTGGGAGCCAGTGGACAGCCCACCTCGGGGCTGGATCTGGTGCTGAGCAGGTTGTGTCCTCTGACCAGCCCCTCCTAGAAGCCCCCTTCAGCCACCAGCACAAGCCCAGCATTCCCCACAGGCTGCAAGGACTCCAAGCGCTGGGTGTTGGGCGGGGGGGCCATTTGGGGACCCCCCCCATCTCTGTGAGCCGGCCCCAGCAGTTCTGAGGTCGGTTATAAGAGCTGATCCCCGACGCCTGGAAGCTCTATGCCCAGGGCCTGGCTGTTTCCTTTATCCAGCAGGGGGGCTACCACTTCCATCTGGGTTCAATTCCACTGTGGACAGCTCAGGAGGAAGGAGCGTTCTGGGGACGGTGCCATGGGACGAGGCCCCTCGGCACACGTGCTGGGAACCAGGGCTGCTCCCACGTGGCCGGGGCCCCCGTCTGCAGCTCACCTGTGGTGGGAGATACTCTCACGACACCTCCTCACCTCCCCGAGGGCCCCCCAAGAGCTGTCTGTCTTCCTGAGCTGCCTGGAGAGCCCCTCGGAGCCGCAGGACCAGCTGGGCGGGCACTTCCACAGAGACCTGGCTACACATGGCTCTGGGCAGACCTCGGGGGCCCAGGAAGGTGTGGAGAAGTGGGGAGGGGCAGGGGCATGGGGGGCCCACCTTGCTCTTCTCCTGCTGCAGCTCAATCTGGATGTCGGTGAGCTTGGCCCGCAGCTCCTCATTGGCGGCCTGCAGTGCGGCGAGGACTTCAGCCTTGTCCCCTTTGCCTCGGCCGCCTGAGCCCTTCTTGGACATGGTGAGGGTGGCCAAGGGCCGCCTGGGCGGGTCGCTCGTCTGGGCTGGGCTGTGCACACCAAGCTCGGGCAGCTGTCACCTCGCTGCGGCTCTGCTACATGGTCTCACTCACCTGGAGGGAAAGCACAGCTGGTGAGGAGTCTGCACTCCTGCCACCTCACCGGGAGCTCGGGGCCATGTGCGGGGCCTGCCCTGAGGATGCCAGCCCCAGACCACAGAGGCCGTGTGCCCTCTGTACAGCGCTCCTCACAGGGACCCCACGTGCAAGAGTGTGTCCCCATGCCTCGCAAATCACGGGCACTCGATAAACATTTATTCCTTTCCCCTTTGGAATGAGAGACTGGGGACCCAACTTTAAGGGCTGAATTTGACATACAAGTGTGTGTGAGCCTGATGGCAACAGCAGGTGTGAAACACGAGCTTCTCAGACAGTGAAGGGAGTGGAGGCTGGGCTCTGGGGTTCCTCTACGGGACCCATAAACATCAGCCCACGTGCCTGAGCCAACACAGCACGCAAATGCACACCCCAGGCACCCACAGAGCCGAGGCCCACCCTGGGCCGGCTCCTCCATCACCCAGCACGTCAATTCCTGAATTCCCGCTGCCTCCTGAGGCCTGGGCCTCATTTCACTCCTCACATGGCCCAGCGCCCAATGCCCAACACACCGCATGGGGAACAGGGGGAATCGACCCGCTGTGCAGGCACCATGGAGTCAAACAGGAGGCGGGGCCTGTGTCCGCTCCACACCTGCTCCCTGGGAAACCCTGTTCCTCAGCTGTCTCACCTGCACAGAGACATGCAGAATGTCCCTGCCCCACGAGGCCTCCATCCTGTGCTTTAGACGCCAGGAGAGTGGTCCAAAGAAGTGACCCATGCCACAGAGGTGTCCTGTGTTCCCCACAACTGTCCCCCACCAGCGCCCCCTGCCGGTACCCACCCCAGCTGACAGGCCTGGGAAGGCACCTTCAAGGCCTGGGTCATCAGGCCACAGATCAGCCTTTCAAGCATGAGGAAGGGGCTGGAGGGACCAGACCACAGGTTGGGCACAGCCCACAGGCATTGCAGCGGCATCGTCACCTCCAGGGCACACACTTTCCAGAGAAGTGCTCATGGCCTTTCTCTTCTTTCCCAGCTTGGTTCCTGAGGCCTCGTGATACAGAACCAGGAAAAGGCCACAGAATGGGGGGAGTTGGGGGGTATTGGGAAGGCCTAAGATTGACGCACACGTGAGAAGAAGGAACTGGGTAGAAAGGCAGGAGGAGCAGGAGGGCAGAGGCCCCCGCTCACTGGTGTGAGAGTGAGAAGAGAGATCTGAGAGAGCAGCTCCTCTCAAGGAAGAGAAAGGTAAAGAGAGAAGATGTAGAGATGTCTTGTTACATATCGGCAATGCACTGCCCTGGGGAGAGCTGGTAGCAGGTTCTTAAATGGCTTTGAATGAAGCGTTACAGAGAGTCAGCCGCGGGCACTACCTGGATGGCTGAGCCTCTCCTGCCTTCCTCTTCACGGCCCCTGTGCACTCTCAGGGGGTGAAGAACTCATTTGGGAAAGGGACAGGGTCAGGCCCTAGGCTGTCAATTTGGGGTATCTTTTCTACGTCACCATCGGTGACCATTTTGTGAGCTTTCCGCCTCCTTCAAGTCTTCGCAGAGCCTCTGAGGGACCCGTGGGCTCCTGCTTGCAGCATCTCCAGGCCTCCGGCTCCTGCTCCTAAAGGCAAAGCCACATGGCGATGGCTGTTGGGACAGTGCCCGTCCCCAGGCACCAAGCCCCGCCCCACTCACCGCCTCCCTTGAGGCCCTCGTGCGCTGCCACCAGGCTTCTCAGCAGCTGCAGAGCTCTCTCGCCTGGCGGCCGTTAGGGCACAAGCGTTCAGAGAAGAGGGACGTAAAAGGTGGCCAACGGGACAGCTGTCTTCCACACGGCCTCATTCTTGGAAACAGACAAGGCAGCTTCGGAAGAAGAATCCATTTTAAAAGGGCGGGGGGCTAATATCCTCTGACCCCACACAGACCCATCACACGAGCTAGTTTCTAATCATTCACTGTTTGCAGCATCTAATAGTTAATTTTTGGATGGCTTCAGGCAGCGGTGAGTGGTGGGTTTCCATTTTGGAGGAAGAAAAGCATAGATAGCTAAAACGCTTGTCTAAGCAGAGAAAAAGCCCCCTGGCTCTGGCCTCCAGTCGTCCAAAGCTCTCAGGGGGCCAGAGTCTCTCCCAGCAAGGGTGCGCCCATGCCCTGTTCTGCTGGTGGGTTACCTCCAGATCGCACACTCCAACACAGGAGCCACTCGCCGCTCTAAGGGGCACCTGCGCGCAGAAGCTGGCCCCACCCACCAGAAGATCATCACCAGTTCCGGTCCACGGAGCCTCCGCTCACCCTGAGGGCGAGAGGCAGAAATCCAAACTAGGACGAGTGTGCAGGGCTGCATCCGCTCACACCAGAGGCAAGGGCACAGGGACCTTGAGCAAGGCCAGGGTACCCCAACTCTGGCCGTCACTGGCAGGAAACCATCTGTGAAGGGGCAGAAAGCTCAGCGGGAGCATCATGGGACCTATTGGACGGTGCCTGAGGCCGATGGGGGGTGGTGCGGGGTAAGTGTCCATCTGCTCATGAAGGTGGGAGTCCACGGACCCTGGCAGGGCTCCCCGGGGCCCTGGGACCCCAGCAGAACCCCAGGCTGCTGGCCCCTCTCTCCCAGGAATGGGTACCTTCAGGTGTGAGCTCATTATTGTTTATGAATTACATTAATCCCTCCTAACGGGCCTGCCCTCCACTCACGTCCTAGGCCTGCGAGCTGCCCTGCTCTGTCTGTACCTCATGGCCAGAAAACCCAGGATTTTCATGAAAATGACTAGGAGAAATCATTGCCTACCGTTCAGATACCCGGGTGGAGAACTCCACTGGCCTCAGGAGCGGGTGGGAGCCACCCTGCCCGGGGCCGCTGCAGGTCTGTCCTCCTGATAAGGTTCTTCAAGGCTCCAGCCTGGGGAGGCCCTGGGGGGCTCACTGGTGCTTTTGGTCAGGGGCTTGGCGCTGCCAGACCCACAGTCTTTTGTGAGCAGGCCTGGGGCCCCACCTCTGCCCCCCAGTCGCCCCAGGCCCAGGCTCATGAGCGTCTTCCCTGGATCATGGCCCCAGCCTCCTGACCGCCCTCCCTACATCCTCTCTCGACCTTCTCCAATCTGTTCTCCACAGCGGCCTCCCAAGCAACCATTTCAAGACACCGCCTGGCCCCATCCTCCTGCCTCCCCCACCTAAAACCCTCCATTCTCCCTGCCAGATCTCAGTGACTCCCATCGCCTGTACGGCCTGCCTGCTGCCTTCCACCCACGCCATTATTCACTCAATGTTTTCTGTAAATGGATGGGCTCATTATTTTCTACTTATTTTTAAAGGAAGCTCTGGGGGCCTTTCCTGGATGGAGAGCCAGCATCTCCAGGCTCTAAAGAGGTAACTAACTGAAGGGTAAGATGGAGGCAGACAATCCACGTCTGGGTTTCCAGACAGACACCTGCCTCACAACCCTGAACCTGGACCCCCCATGGTGGATGACAGCAGGGGGGCCCTCCCCTCCCCCTGTCGCCTGCAGCCTGGCCTCCCAGTGCCCCCCATGCCACCTTTATTTACTCCCACAAGGCTCAGTGCAGACACCGTGGCCTCTGGCCTGGGCTCAGGACCCCTGCCTGTCGCTGCACCCCTGATCCTGGGGCTGAGCTGCCTCCACTTGGCACTGGCCACGGTGCATTCAGAGTTTTCCACGTAGCAAGGGCCCTCCAGTCTTAGCCTGGCATCTCCCCAAAGGCAGAGTTAATATTTTTCTCCAACACCAATTTGGGGACAAATACATTAAGTATGATAACTTCAATTCTAGGCAATGAATGGGAACAGAGTTGATCTCCCCAGAGCCCGCTGAGGGCACCGGGTGGGTCCCGCTCACCAGCACCTCAGGCTGGGGTTCCAGGGGGCTCCTCCTTCCTGCCCGGCTGCACGTCCTCCTGGAGCACTTGATAGGATTACTGCACGAGGAGAGGAAAAGGGGATGTCCACGTCTCACCCCGCATCCTATTTGTGCTCGGTGATATCAGCTTTAAGCCTCTGGCTGATGAGAGCTTTGGTAGACGGAGGTACCATGCATCCCCAAGATGTCACTACTGACATTAGGAGGAGACGGGGCTTACGTAAGTGATGGAGAGCTGGGGTGCGCCCAAGAAGGCTCCAGGGTCTCCTGCTCTGTTTTACTTGCTACTCTGCATCCCATAGCTTCGCCCCCCTCCCCACACCCAGCACAGCACTGGCTGTAATGATAGTGTCCAGGTTCACGGGTGCTGCATCTGTAACACGTGTTCCCACGCCTTTCCTGCCACCCTGGGAGGCAGAGGGCCGGATGCAGGGGAGACACAGAGGCCGCGGGAGTGTGAGGTCTCAGCCAGCACCGCGGCCCAGAACCCCACCTCGGGGCTGCCAGGGCTTCAGCTGCGCAGGAGCCAGTGGCTTGAGCCAAGGGCTCTGGAAGCCAAGTGGCAAACCCTGCATCTCATTCTGGGCTGTGGGGACCTGCAATTGGCCAACAGGGTGCAGGCCTGAGGGGACTCCAGCAGTACTGTCTGAGAAGGACATCGTGGGGTGCCCACTGGACAGAACCCTGTGACCGCTCTGTCTGCCCAGGTTGGGCCTGGATCAGGATGGGGGCCAGCAGGGACCAAGATGGGAGCCATGCATTCAACAGACCAGGTCAGGATGGGGCCTGCAGCCAGCAGGAGAGCCAACGGCTCTCCCTCCCCCGAGGAGACCCTCAGGCCCACCTCCAAATCCCAAGCACAGAGCCTGAGCTGCCCCTCCAGCGTGGCCCCTACAGCTGCACGAATCCTGCTGACGGTCCCAGGCCAGAGCAGACTGGGGCCACCTGCACAGAGACCCAGGTACTGCGGGGTCAAGATGGGGACCACAGGGGACACGCCTGTCCCTCCCTTGGGAGCATTAGAGCAGCTGGCTAAGTACAGACACATCCTCAGGAGCTCCACTTCTGCCCGTCCTCCTCTCAGCCACCCTTCCCAAAGGCAGCCAACGCCCCACCTCCAGGCCCGCATCTTAGGGTTCACCCTCCACCACCTCCCCTCCTTTCCAGCCAAGCAGCCCCACCCCCGGAGCCCCGCCCAGCCTGGCACACACCTTCCCAGTGTGAGCACCTCAGTTAGCCCCCCACTAACTTCTGGGGAGCCCACTGTGGCCTCAGCACCTGGCACACAGTAGGCCCTTGGGCTTTGGCAAATGCTCTGGCCCCTATGTGGTCACTCCTGCCTGGAAGAGTCATTGACCTCTGGAAGCAGGGGCTGGGGGTGGTGGGGTGTGGCTGAAGCAGCCCACCCACAGGGCTGTGACAGACCCTATCCCCAGGTCACGGGTGGACCGAGGCGCCCGCTCCATGGGGAGCCACAGCCAACACTGTTGGAACCTCAGAAGCAGAGAAGCCCAAAGACTCCAAGTCAGGCCTCCCGTTTCCCAGGAGCTCAGCTCAAGCCGGCAAGGCGGCTGTCGCTGTGCTGGCAGGGAGAAGATGGGGCTGAGGGATGCACTGGCGATGCCAGCTGACGGGCCATGTGCGGGGCACTGACCAGGCTGCAGCCTGCTCAGATGGAGACTCACATAAGCATCCTGAAATTGCTCTGTTCCCTAATCAGCGTTTGCACAACAATGCTGGGCGTCTTCAATATTTACTGGATGGAATCAGAGCCCCCATCTGGGACCGCCGGGGGTGCTGAAGAAGAGGGCGGGATGGCACCCAGAGCCCTGCCACGCTGCCTGCATGAACCTGATGCGTATCTGAGACCAGGACGGCATCCGTCATCCTTTCATCCAGGAAGTCATTAGATTAATAAATTAATAGCGCAGTCTGCCCACTTTTGTCTCGGGGTCTCCGAGGAGGTAATAAATATAAGCAGAAGAGCTTCATCCTGATCTGTGTAAGCAGTTTTATCTCCAGACAAGGCTCTCTGATCAATGGACCTGTTTGCACTGCCCGTTGAGCGCCACAGTAAACTCCAAAGGTGCTCATGAGGAGGCCAGTGTGGCAAATGCGTGGCTCGCACCTCGGGCCCTGCTGGTCCGCAGGGTTTCCCAGATGGGAGCCTCTGGGCTCTGGCACCATTGCGTCGGTAGAGAGAACCAGGACATCCGTGAAAATGGCCAACTCACAAACAGCGTGCAGCGCGACGCCGTGTAATTCACGAGTGTCCCGGGTTGTCAAGCGGCTTTGACTTTATCAAGCAGATGGCATTTGACATGGGTCCTTTTGGGGTCACACAGTTTATCCTCAGAGAAGAAAGGATGAATCTGATCCTTCTGATCCTCATCATTTCCATGGAAACCCAAGGTCGGGGTAGAGGGGGAGCAGGCTCCCAGGGGAGGGTCAGAGAGCCCCTGTCAAATCCCATGAGGACCTCCAAGTGCAGGCCGTGGCTCCCTGCTGGCAGTTTGACAAACGTCCACACTGCGCCCTCTGCCACAGCAGTGCAGGGAGGAGAGAGGGCAAAGGTCCAGGCCGTGGTCATGCAGGAGGGCAGACACTTGGGGTGTCGGCGGTGGGCACACGGACTCCGGAGGGTGTCAAGGCGCGTCCCTCTCCAGGTGGGATCCTCACCATAAGCCTGGCAGAAGGGGCACAGGGCCAGTGGCAGGGCTGGTGAGGGTCTGCGGCTCAGAGCTGATGCCCGTTTTTTCTCCCCTGGGGCAGGCTGGGTGTGGGCCTCACTCCGGGGAACCCTGAAGAGACACCCCCCTCCCTTTAAAACGCATGTGTCTCAGCAAACACAAATACCACCCAGAGGGAGAAGTCAGCTGGCCATTGGTGCCTGGATGTAAATGTCATAGGTCAGAGAATCTGGTCCACATCTGGAAACCGTGCGGGAGAGGAGTTTTGCTTGTATGGAGCAGGGAGAAATCCCACGGGGCCCTGATCGCAAAGCCCAGCAGGACCCCTCCACTTGGCTGGCCCATCTCATCATGTGCCCTGGGAACAGCCTTGACTTATAGCGGAGACTCCAGCACTGGGCCTTCCCCACAGATAAAGGACGGGTCTGACCCACTACAGAGCACTGGTCCACCAAAGGCCGTGGGGCAAGGAGGCTGCGGCCAAAGGCTGACTAGGACGTGCACTTTCTAGAAGCCAGAGGCAGAGATCAAGAGTCTGACGGTGCCACCCTAGGCGGCAATGTAGAAGCTTCATGAGGACTGAGGACCGGGGCAGCCCTGGTGCAGCCACGTGGGCCACAGTGTCCGCGCCTGCAGGACAGAACCCCAGGGAGCTGGAGGGACAGTCAGCTTCCTGTCAAGCACCCACGGTGTTTCTGCGCCCGGAGCTACCCACACATGTCTTTTGTCTTGATTCTGGAACAAGACAGAGAGGCCGCGGGTCTGAGCACACGAAGCAGAAGCCCTCGCCACACCCCGCGCTGCTCTGGGGGCACTCTGGCCTCTCTGGCGGCTGCTGCCCTGCTCTGAGTGCCGAGGAGGGCATGGCTGCTCAGCAGCTGGATTTTTCGGGTCACCAAAAGGCCCAGAGAGGTGGCCACACACAGTCCCCATCAAAGTGAGACTTTTCTGGCAAATCCTCAACTCAGGCCACACAGCTCCAGCTTGCCTGGCCAGATAGATCCCCCGTCTAGACTCACGGGGAGAAGAGAAATGGCTGGAGCAGCAGCCTATAGGTGCGTGCAGCAGGCCTAAGGGACGGGTTGAGAGCTGGTTGGGGGATATTCTTCCTTGACCCTGAAGATTGGGCACTGCGTCTCACATGGCCACAGGCCCAGCGTCATGTTGGGAGACGTTCTCCACTCTTCCCGCCTTCCCAACTGCGCTTCCCGACTTCACGAACATCTCAGTTTTCAAATGCCGTCTTTCAACAAAATTGCAGGAGGTAGCTTCTTACTGACTTTAGAAGCATTCCTTGCCAGGAATGACACGTATTCTATTTGGATACTGTCTTAAAATCATTAAGAGATTGGTGGGCTCCTGTTGAGATGCCCTTCAATTCTAACAGTCAACCAGACATAAAATGTGGGAAGAAAGGGCTCATCTCATGATAAATCGACAGCCACCCCCAGACACATGAAAGGTATTTCTAAATGTGTCTCCTAAAAGAGAGATTTGAAAGGATTAAGGGTTTGGGTTATAACCTTTATTATTTTTTTATTTATTTATTTATTTTTTTTAAAGATTTTTTTATTTTTTCCTTTTTCTCCCCAAAGCGCCCCGGTACATAGTTGTATATTCTTCGTTGTGGGTCCTTCTAGTTGTGGCATGTGGGATGCTGCCTCAGCGTGGTCTGATGAGCAATGCCATGTCCGCGCCCAGGATTCGAACCAACGAAACACTGGGCCGCCTGCAGCGGAGCGTGCGAACTTAACCACTCGGCCACGGGGCCAGCCCCTATAACCTTTATTTTTAACTGCAACGTTTTCAAAGAAGTCAAATGTATGTTGACCTCGTACAAACCTCTATCGGAAGTGAAATTTGCAGAAAACGAGGGCATGCGGTTTGGTGGGGAGGGAGAGAGAGGGAAGGAAAGGATGCTTTCTGATAAATGCATCTTCTAGATTCTGTTTGGAACCACTGCAAAGAACTGTGAGAACTGAGCCAGGGCATACCAGGGAGCTCCCCTTTTCTCCCTTTCCCTAGCCCCTCTGCCCGGCAGACAACCTTTCAGAGATATTTTTTTAAGTGATCTGCAAACCCAAAAGAGCATGAGAATTCCCCCCAAGGAAGCCTGTTAAATATGGACCAGAGTCTCCGGGAAGAAGAAAGGCCCAGGAGCCCATACAGTGGGCAGAGACCCTGCTCCTGGCCATCAGGTAAGTGCAGTAAAGCTGGGAGAGGAGCAGCTGGGTAAGCAGCCCCTTGCCCACCCCAATGCCCTGGTGTGGCAGGAGGTCACTGTGAAGACGGAGGTCACAGGAGCGGAGGACCCAGACAGGGCTCCAGCCAGCATGCTGCACCTGCTAGAATGACAGACCCACCTCAGCCAGTGCCGGCGACTTCGACGAGGGCCCGTGGGACTTCCAGCTCTCACCGAGGGTGACTATCACAGTGGATAATGAGGATGCTCCACGACAGAGAAGATGCTCCTTCCTCACAAGGACACACGCGGTTCTCAGAGCTGGGTGTGTGTCCCTCTGAAGAGTGACTGGGCGTCGTCACAAAATCCTCGCCTCGACTTCCACACACTCATGTTTTTATTTATAAGTCTGACGATGAGTCACCACTCCTGGTCCACCACACACGGGAATCCATCACATTTTCCTTTCTCTTGAAAGGAGACGTGACTCGAGGCTGAAGTCCTGACTCGCCTATAAATGAGTTAAAACTCTGAACTTCCACGGAGGTGCCACGACTTATTTTTAAATACACTTTTTAGTTGGAGATCATTGTAGATTCCTGTGCAGCTGTATGAAATAATACAGAGGGAGTCCAGGGACCCTTTACACAGATTCCCCCTCTGGTGGCGTCTAGAGAAACTCCGAGGCAGAATCACAACCAGGACATAACACTGAATCTGTCACGGTACAGAACACCTCCGTGTCCACAGGGACCCTGGTGCTGCCTTTCAAACCAACACCACCCCCCCCCCCCGCCCCCACCACCCACCTTTATCCTCTCCTTCGCCCTGGCAACCATGGATCTGCTCGCCATTTCTGTAACTTTGTCAGTTCAAGCATGTTACAGAAACGGAATCATATAGTACGTGACCCTTGGGAATCGGCTTTCTTCATTTGGCATAATTCTAGAGATTCACCCAGGTTGTCGTGTGCATCGATAGTCCACTCATGGTCATTGCTGTGAAGTATTCCATGGTATGGACATACTACAGGTTGTTTAAACGCTCACCCACTGGAGGACATCTGGGTTGTTTCCAGTTTTCGGCTGTTATGAATAATGCTGCTATAAACATTCATGTACAGGTTTTCATGTGAACATAAATTTTCATCTCTCTGATATAAATGCCTAGAGGTGCAATTTCTGGGTCGTGCGGTAAATAAATGCTTAGTTTTCTAAGAAACCACCAAATTGCTTTCCAGATGGGCCGCGCCATTTGACATCCCACCACCAGTGTCTGAGGGCTCTGGTTACTCTGCGTCCTTGTCAGCATTTGGTGCTGTTGCTATTTATCATTTTAGCCCTTTTGATAGGCGAGATCTCCTTGTGGTCCTAATTTGCATTTCCCTGATCACTAGTGACAACATCTTTTCCAGTGCTCGTCTGCCATCTGTGCATCCCATTTAGTAAAATGTCTGTTGCTAGGCTCTTCTTCTGGTCCTTTAGCTGCAGAGAGCAGGCTTCTCTCAGGGTTGTTTCTGTCTGTGCCCGTTGGTGTTTCTGAGTTGCCAGCTTCTTCCACTCCAACTCTGGGGTGTTTGAGGCCAAAAGAACACCCAGGAAACTCAGCGCTGTGTCGTCCTGGGTCTCGAGGTCCCTAGTCAGCCTACCTCCTTTCAGTCTTCTTATGTTGTTTTAGATCCAACATCCAGAGGTTTTTTTTTTTGTGCTAAAGGGAGAAATAGGAAAAAGTCCATCTACTCTGCCTTCCTGGAGGCAGACGTCCTGCCACAACTTTTTGATCAAAGAAAAAAATCTTATACTTGTATTTACCATTATATCAGCTATCATTTAAATCACAGCATGATTTAAAATTTGCCAGCTCACTTCTCAAGATAGAATAGAGGTATTACATCAAATGACTGTAGTAACTAACCATCGACCTGTTTGAAGAAAGGGCGATTACCTCTAGTACTTGAGTGCATGGCTGTCTCAGGGAGATATGTTTTGAATAAGCCACTTTCTGTGTGGTTTTGAGTTTGCCCAACTTAGTCCAGGGACGAAGGCTTGGTCACATTAATACCTGGAAGTCCCTTTTGAGATACAAGAATTGGCAGCAACTATGACCTTATAAAGTGAAGCACTGAGCACCGTAAATGTTTTCCAGGGGGTAGTACAAGTGTTTTGACAATAACAGAACTAAAATACAGAACAAAAGTGTTCCAAGTTTATACACAGCTTTGCTTCTACTGAACCAGCCACCTGACCAATAGCCATCTAAAACTGGAGACGTGTAACAACCATACTTCCAGCACAGGAAAGAATGTCAAGATCACCAGCCAAGCCTATAGTTCTTCAGATGAGGAAAGCAGGGTGCAGAGGGTCCTCTGAAGGAGCTGGCTCCAAGCCTGTTCTCCCCACAACAGACAGCACCGCATGGCCTGGTGGGTCCTCCTCAATGGTGAAGCCTGAGTGTGTGACGTGCAGGTGCCTGGGAGGGTTCCCGGAAAGGCACTGCCTCAGGAGCGGGCCAAGTTAGCCTGGATCAAAAGCTGCTCTGTTTCTAAGAGAGCATAAAGGCAAGCCTCAAAAGGATCAGACTCTTTCCACATGACTCAACTGTGCGGGAGAACAAAGCTCCAAAATATTAAAGGAATACAAGAAAATTCAGCCCCCAAAATATAAAATTCACAATGTCTGGCATCTAATCAAAAATTACCAGACATGCAAAGAAGTAGGGAAATAGGACTCATAATGAGAATGGAAAAACCAATAAACAGAAATAATGCAGACATGATGCAGATGATGAAATCAATAGATGAGGATGTGAAAGGAGCTGGTCTCAATAAAACCCACGTGTCCAGGAAGGCAGAAGAAACAGCAGCGTGTGAAGAAGAGATGTGGAAAAATTTTATAAGATCCAAATCAATGATATGGTGATTAAAACACAATCTCTGAGATGAGAAATGCACTGGGTGGCATTGACAGCAGAATTACACATTGCAAAAGAAAAGTTTAGTGAGCGTGAAACAGCAACAAAAATTATCTAAAATAAAACAGTGATTTGAAACCCGCTGTCAGCTATTTTAAAAATATGTCAACCACCTCTTTGTTAGAACTTTTACATTACTCCTTCTTCTTTTTGAAATTCCACCAAACTCAAAGAATAAGGTAATATATTTCCCCCAATGGAATACTTATCTTTTTTTCTCTTGAAGGCCTTTAAGCGATCACTCCATCACATCTTTACAACACAACAAAATGTATATAAATAGAAATTTAAATTTTTTACTGTGATCTTCAGTCCTGAGCTTATAAAAATGTCTTCTAGACTGAGTTATCATTGCAATTATCATGGCTATATAACTGGTTCAAATAGCACAAATATATTACAAATTCTGATAAATTATCAAATCTAAAGGAAAATTGTATCAGAAACGTATCTGTGAACAAGCTGGATGGGGATGGGTGGTTAGTGCTTTGGTTAAAGGCTCTACCTTCTGTGTTTGGTGCCCCAGAGGTGTCTACCTGGGGTTGAGGCACCACAGTAGGACCCGGGTGGGTGGGCGGGAGATATGCCTCGCTCTTGAAGAGGGGGAGGCGGTGAAAGCGGAGGTGAGAAGGAGCACTTTGGCGGGATGCGGTGGTCTCGGCAGTTGATTTGTAGGACAGCCTCCCCACGGCGTCTGACGATGCACGCCCGCTCACCCTGGGACAGCCTTCTGAGTGCCCACAGTGGGTGCAGGTCTTACAGTTTGAAGACCATTGTCTCCGCCTTTGTAAACCTAAGTAACCACCTTGAGGTTGAGTTCCTCAGGGCTTTATATAAAGAGGCCCAGAAGACAGGAGTTCAGGGCAGGAAATGAAAACCCACTGTCTGGCCTGGTCCCCTCTAGGCACGGGCACCTTCTGCCTCCCAGTGGGCAGGCAGAAGGGCCCCGGTGGAGGATCACCCCACAGCTGTGTCCTCATGCCATCCTGGGGGCTGACGCTGGACAGTCCCAGAAAGGGTGCTAAGAGTTTCCAGAAGCCCAGAACAGGCTCCCCACAAGAAGGCCAGGTCCCTGCGAAAGGAGTTAGGGCTGCAAGAAGCAGAGAAGGTTCCTGGGCAAACTCCCAGCAGAATCCCTCCTGGTCCCGGGAGTCCGTGTGACCGCAGCACTGGCCTCCGTGAACGAGGCCACTCCTCGCGTCCACTCCTGGAGGACCTGGTGGACCTGGAGGGTCAGCCAGCAAAAAAGAAGACACCTAGGACCTTCTTGTTGCACCTTACTGTCAGAACCTGGGTGTATCACCCCTGAGCCTGGCTTACCCCTAGAAACCCAGCCAGGGGACGTCACCTCCCGTCAGCACAGATGGCATCTGATTCTCACTGCACTGGCTCATTGCATTCATTGCCTCAAATATAAAAAGAGTTTAAATGAAATACCGTAACATTTTCTTTCCATCTTTGTACTCATTTACAGCTTCTCTGGCTCTAAAACCTGATCGCCACTGAACCAAGATGCGGGGTTCAAGGCATGACATCTGGGGGTGCTTCTGCATGTGTGTCAATGCCCAACGCAACTGAGGATGATGGCTGTGGTCTGGGACCGCCAGTTCAGGATCCCTTGGGAAGCCTCGGCTGAGATGGCACCCAGCTCTGAGCCCACAGTTCAGGCTTGGGGACAAGGCCATGATGACCCAGAATAGGAAAAACCCTAATTCAGAGAAATAGCCACAGGAACCAGTGAGATTCAGGGTCGTGTCTTCTCACACTCCTGGCAGAGACAAATAGAAACAGCCAATCTACATAAGGAATTAGATAGATGGATACACGGATGGACGGATGGATGGATGGATGGATAGATAGATAGATAGATAGATAGATAGATAGATAGATAGATGATGGATAGATGGATGGATGGATGATGGATAGATGGATGGACGGACAGATGGATAGATACATAGATAGATAAATAGGTAAGGTAGACAGACAGATGGACAAAAGCAGCCTTCTTCCTCCTCCTTCCATCCTGAATTGCAGCCATTCTTCCTATGTCTCCTGGAAGTTCAGCATTGTCTAGATGAGGATGTATCCATTTCAAAAGGAATTTTATGTTTTATCACTGAAAAACACATCAAGGGCGTCATTTAGCATGTGACGTTGATGACACCTGCCGTGCGTCTGCCTAGGAGGGGTGTGATTCTCCCCACACGTTAGTCCCCACCTGTCAGTAAAGAGTCACATCACCCACTGAGACTCCTCACAAGGTGGCAGGCAGCTCCCCAGAGCCACGAGGCCAAACAGAAGGCCTTGCTGATCCCAACAGTTCGCCCCAACCTGTGCGTGGAAGTGCAGGGCCAAGAATAACCAAGGCGGCCTTGAAGAGGAAGGCGGGTCCAAGGACTCACCCTTCCAGGTATCGGGACCTTTTACGGGTTTGTAATAAAGACAGGGGTTGGGGACAAGGACAGACAGTGGTCAAAGGAACAAGTTAGAACAGCTCAGAACCAGACTGCCACGTGGGTCGTCGTCCCCTGAGTCGTGATGAAGGGACACTGCAACGCACCCGGGGGAAGACGGGCCTTTTACCCAGCGATGCAGAAGTAACTGAACGTCCCCAAGGGAAGCAGACCTTGCCTCCTGCCTCCACCACAGACACAAAATCACTTTCCAGTGTCTTATAGATACACACATGCAAGGAAAGCAACAGCCTTTTAAAGACATAGGAGATCTCACGGCCTTGGAAATGGCAAAGATTTCTTAAACAGGGCACAGAAAGCACTACCTGTCAAGGAAAATCTGACAGACTGGACTATACGAAGAACTTCCACTCATCAAAGGACAGAGAAGAATGCACGGGCAAACCAGTGGCTCAGAGAAGACTCTGGAACACACTGAGAACTCTGACAAACCACAAGGAAAAAGACAGACATTCCAAAGGAAAATGGGGGAAAGACTTGAAGAAGTCCTTCACAGGAGGACGTCCAGACGGCCACGGCCACGCGACGCGGGCTCCACGATAGAGTCACAATGACACGGGTACCTTGAGGCCTCTCCACCTGTGGGGCCAGGGCTGCCGTGCGGCCCGCAGCTGGGATGAGCGGCCTCATCCTACAGCTGGCGACCCCAGCCACGCCTCGCAGAGGCTCCCTGCATCTGCACAGTGTCCCCCTCAGCCAGGCCCCTGGCGAGTCCTCACTCAGACTCCCTGGCCCCGCTCTGCACGGCCCTCCTCTCTGCAGCCCCTGCCGTCGGGAGCTCTGTCTCCAGCTCCGCAGCTCGGCCTGGGCCGACCTCCCTGTGCAGAAGAAGGCCAGTTCCAGTCACTCTATCACAGCCAGAAGACACACTCAGGAGACCGTTTGTTCACGGCAAACCTCTCAGAACCAGGGTTTTGCAATATAATTTAGGGGGAAAGCTTTAAAGGTTGGTAATGGGTGTTCTCCGTCAGAGGGAGCAACAAAAAAATGGATGTGTCTGTCTAAGAACGATGTCAATTTATAATGTGGGGGGCTGGGGGATCTGATGGAAGTTTAGAAATGAAAAGGGCTCCAGGATGTCAGCAATGGGACAAAGTGGTGACTGCAGCCCAGAGAGGACTGGCCGTGTCAGTGCAGACAGAGAGCACGCAGACAGCTCCACCCCTAACCGAGAGGGTTTTACTCCTAAAATAGCTCTTCAGGAAAATAGGAAGGTTGCTCAGAATAGCATCTAACAACACTCAACTAACAATACACTTTCTCCTATAGTGAGAGATCTGAAAACGTCAAGTCCAGCGTACTCACTTGGTTGATGATGGACTGACACTGGCACTGCGTGGGCTGCGACAGGCTCTGAGAGCAAACTCCCCGAGGACCAGTGCTCCGGATGCGACAGCAGGGTGCCCAGCATGCAACCGAGAGCCGGTCGCTCAGGCCTGTGGTCGGCCTCAGGGAGTGCCGCTCATCTGTGTGATGCTGACCGCTGTAAGGTAACCACAACTTACTCGGAAGGTCCTGGGACTTCCTGCTCTCTTTTTTTTTTTTTTTGGATTTTTTTTTCCTTTTTCTCCCCAAAGCCCCCCAGTACATAGTTGTATGTTCTTCATTGTGGGTCCTTCTAGTTGTGGCATGTGGGACGCTGCCTCAGCGTGGCCTGATGAGCAGTGCCATGTCTGCGCCCAGGGTTCGAACCAACGAAACACTGGGCCACCTGCAGTGGAGCGCGCAAACTTAACCATTCAGCCACGGGGTCAGGCCCGTGGGACTTCCTGCTCTTGATACGGCTTACCTTTTGAGAGTTTACTCCATAACGTTTAGGTTTGACTTTGTCTATCTTGATTAGCCAGTATACATCATGTGTCTATCAATTAAAAACACACACAGTTATAAAGTGCTTCTCTTAGTGAGATTTTTGTAGAAAATTAACATTGTTGTAGCAAATCTGAAACTTTCAGCTCCCTGCCATTTTATTCATGGAAGCAATTTATCTTAGAGTATTTTTTTAAATGTAAGGTTCCTTAGAAACATGACTATTCCATCCCAGCAGAACAAAGGGTGTTAATTTAGGGAAGAGGGCCAGCGGTTAGGATGGGAACACTCAGCGTGGTGGGCCAATGAGGATTCCCCAATATTGTCCCCATCCTGCACCCTGTGAGTATGTCACCTTACATGACAAAAGGGACTCTGCAGGTGTGACTCAGGTTAAGGTCTCTGAGGAGGGGAGACTACCCGGAATTGTCCCTGTGGCCCCATCTAACCACAGGGGTCTTAAAGGCAGAGACCCTTTCCCAGCTGAGGTCTGAGAGACGTGTCCTGAGAGGGACTGACCCACCCCTGCTGGCCTCGAAGATGGAAGAAGGCAGCCCCATGCCAAGGACCGACACAGCCTCTCGGGGCTCAGAATGGCCTTCAGGTCGCACAAGAAAATGACGACGACAAGGAACTGACTTCTGCTAATGCCCCAGTGAGCAAGGACACGGGTCTTCCTCCAGAAAGGAAGGCAGCTGCCACTCTGATGGGACCCCACCCAGACTTCTGACTGACGAGCCACAGATTTGTGCAGAACAGATTTATGCTGTCCAGGCTGCTGGGTCCACAGCACTTGCTTTGGCAGCAGTGGAAGACCAGCACAGATGCCTGCAGATGCGGGGCTGGAGCCTGCGGCCGCCCTCTTCCAGGCAGTGCCTGCATCCTATGCAGAACCACACGTACACAAGGCCTGAGTCTTCTCTTCCTGTCAACCGGCCACAGGGAGGTCCCCACGAGGCCACCGGTATGTGCAGGGAGAGAAGGCAGGGGAGCAGGCATGGGGCCGTGGGAGCTGGGCCACCTCCTCATGCAGTTTGACTGTGCCTCAGGCCTGCTGGGCAGGCTCGGACATGCTCCTCGGCAGTTCGATGATGGTGCTGCTGGGCACGCCTGACCCTGTGGCCTGTTCGAGATGGGCAGCTCAGGTCACAGGGTAACTCGGTGGCCTGTGGTTAAATGTGAGTCTCTAGGGCCCCGCGGCAGGCCACCCGGTTACAGTAACAACAGGAACCAAGTCCACTGGTGACACTCAGATGCTTCTGACTGAGGTGCCCAGAGAGGGCCTGGGAGAAACAAAGCAAATACTGTTCTAACAGAAAAGTGGTTTCTCTAGTCTAAATCATGTAATTTTACTAAACAGAAGAAAAACGATCTCATGCACAGCTAGATGATGCAAAAAGATTTCATGGTTCAGAAACAGGCCATATATCACATACGAGAATGTGACACATTATATTCAGTGGTAAGGGGAAGAATGTTACTCATAAATCTTGGGATGATTAGTTGGTTAACTGTGAAAGAAAAATAAATCTATGGAATACTGCCTTTCCAAAAAAATCCTAAATGGATTAAGGAGAATTAAGGATGAGAGATCACGGCATTAAAACCAGTGGGGAAAAGCAGAAATGAGCATTTCTCAAATCTCTGGAGAGAGAGGCCTTTCTAGGCTTAAAGAAGATAGAAGTCCACGAAAGGAGGAATCGATAAACCCGCCACATGAAAATTTTACATCTTTCTTACAGATGTGATGCAATTAAGAAGCTAAAAACAAGTTGAAACAATATTTGCAGTAAACGCAATTTAAAAAGTTATATCTTTATTATATTAGGAGATTGTGAAACTCAATAATAAAAACACTAAGATCTCACAGATAAATGGGTGACCATCAAAAGAAGTAATTTAGAGACAAGGAAAAAAAAAGTCATTTTAAAATCACAAGAAAACTTCCTCTGCTTAAGATGTGAAAATCCCAAGAGAATGGCCTCCCATCCTGAAAAGGAGACAGAGCCACATCATCTGCAGAATTGTATCTTTCCTGGAGCCCATTGAAGAGCTGAGGTCCCCAGGCAGCCCAGGGGCCAAATTCCAAAGGGTAACAAGCCTCTAGAAAGGAGGAGACACATGAGCTGGCTCACCTCTGGCAGAGCCAGGGGAAAGAAGTGGGTAAGGAAAAATCAGCCGGAACTCAATGCATTTCTCAGGGCCCAATGAGGGCTAGCATCTCAGTCTGGAATCACGGGAGCCCAGACAGGAGAGGGGCTGAGGGAGGAGAAGCTGGAGGGGCTCCCCCGTGGTGCAGACATGCAAGAGGCCATTGCTGCCTCTGGGACAGGTACAAGACACTCTCCAACTCCCAGCCCCTTCATGCAAACAAAGCAAAAAGCCTTAAGGCACTGAGAGGAGGCAGCACGCCCTCTGGTCCACAGGATCACTGGGAAATAGATGTTGGTAGCCCCTCCTTCCTTCCTGCTTCAGAACTAGAAATGGCCCTGGCCTTAGGGTAGGAGTCAAAGCCCCAAACGCCTGCCCTGGGGAAGAAGGGGGAGACCCCGGGGACCAGGACGCCGCATCACACAGAGCAGAGCTCAGCTACAGTGGGGCAGGGCGGGGCACTCGGAGGCCACCCCCAGTTCAGGCTCAAATGTCCTGACTAGTCCAAGGCTGGACCAGAAGAATCGAGACCCCTCTCCCCGAAACGAGCCTCACAGTGAGCAGCAGCAACAGCAGTCCCGTGCCGGGTGAACAGTAAGAGAACCTCCTGTGGCGCAGCTGTGCAGGAGTGCTCACATCTAAGGGTGGAGTGGGGACACAGAACAAGCCCTCAGACGCCCAGGTACCACACCAAGCACAGCATGAGGGCAGCCCCACAGGAGGAATGTGAACCCTGTGTTGGACTGGGGGTAGTGACAGAAACAACAAACCCCTAAGCCAGTTCAACCACAGCCTGCATCGACTCAGCCCACACATGAACACAAGAAGAGATGCACCCATTTCTGTGCAAAAATATGATTTTCCTCAACTCCTATTGTTCTTCTATAGACAATCTGATAGTCTATAAAAAATTATGAGGCAAGGAAAACCAGCCATTGTCAACGAAGAAAGCAATCAGGAGAACTGGGTTCAGATGCTAAGTTGTTGCAAGTGTTTAAGTAACTCTGATGAATATGTTTCAGGATCTAGTGGAAAAGCAGACATCATGGATGAAAAGAGGGAGAATTATAGCAGAGAAATGGAAAGGCTCAAATGGAACCATTAGAAGTAACAAACAGCTATGAGAGGCAAAGAGTTCGTGTGGCTCCTCAGAGGAAAGGAGAGCGAGCAAAGACTCACTGAACAGAAGCGAGTCAGTAGAAAGTAGCCAACGTGAAGCACACACACAAACAGACTCTCTACAAGTGTCCGCAATGTCGAGCAGCCTGACGCACGTGCAGGTGGAGTCTCAGAGGAAACAGAGAGAGCGAACAGAGAAGAGAAATGTGTAAAGAAATAAAACGACATAGAATCGTTCAAAACTAATGAAACACAACAAACCACAGATTCAAGGAGCTCACAGGGGGAAAAAAATCTAGACATATCATAGTCAAACTGATGAAAACCAGAACTAAAGAAAAAACCTTGAAAGGAAGCAAGAATTCAGAGGAACAAAGCTAAGAATCAGGACAGCTGGAAGACGAGGGAAGGCCATCTTTAAAGTGCTGGCAAAAAAACCAGAAACGCTGTCAAACCAGAATTCTACACTCAGCAAAAATATCTTTCAAAAATGAAGGACTTGAGCACCTCACACCCATTAGGATGGCTACTACAAATTTTCTTAAATAAAAATTAAAAATAATAACAAGCGAAGATGTGGATAAATTGGAAGCCTTGTGTACTGTTGGTGGGCTGTGAAACGGTGCCGCTGCTTCAGAAAACAGTCTCGCGGTTCTCACACAGTTTAACGTAGAGTCACCAACCGACCCAGCAATTCCACGCCCAGGTTACATCCAAGAGAACTGAAAAATGTATGTCCACACAAGGTTCACAGCAGCATTATTCATAATAACCAAAAAGTGGAAACAACCCAAATGTCCATCAGCTGATAAATGGATAAATAAAACATGGTCTAGCCATACAATGGAACATCATTCAGTAATAAAAAGGAATGAAGTACTGACACCTGCTACAACGTGGACGAACCTTGGACACGTGATGCTTAGTGAAAGAAGCCGGATGCAGAAGGTCATATATTGTATGACTCCATTTATTTGAAATGTCCATAATAGGCAAGTCCATAAAGACAGAAAGTAGATTAACGATTGCCAGGGGCTGGGGACAAGGGCAAGTGGGAAGTGATGCTAAAGGTATAGGGTTTCTTTTTGGGGTGATGGAATGTTCTAAATTTGTGGTGATATTTGCACAACTCTGTGAATATATTAAAACTCCGTGAATTTGCACTTTAAGTGGGTGAGTTATATATTATTAAAGCTGTTACCAAAAAAATGAAGGAGAAAAAGACTTTTTCAGGCAAGCAAAAGTTGAAAGGATTTATTGCCAGCAGATCTGCACTAAAAAAAATGTTAAAGGAAGTTCTTCAGGCAGAAAAGATGTTATCAAATGGGAAATTGATACACACAAAGAAATGATGGATGCTCAAAAAATGAGAGTGTATACATAAAAGACTCTTTTCTTATTTTTAATCCCTTTAAAAGATAACAGATTATTCAAAGCAAAACCATTAACAGTTGCATTGTGGAGTGTAATATATATGTAAGTAAAATATCTGAAAATAGCAAAAACATTAGAAAGAAAATGAAAGTCACTAATTATAGGTGAATTGGCATAATACCAAGAAGGACTGTGAGCTAAAGATGATATTGAAACCTCTAAAGTAAACACCAAAGATTAAATTAAAAGAGAAGTGTAATGAATGAGCCAGTAATGGAGGTAAAATAGGATCATAAAAAATACCCAATCCCAAAGAAGGCAAGAAAAGAGGAAGAAGAGATAACACAAATAGAAAATAAAGAGCAGAAAGCTAGATGTAAATCCAACCATATCACTAAATGGTAAATGTGAATGGGCTAAATAACACAATTAAAAGGTAGACATTTTCACATAAGATTTTTCTAAAAAGCAAGCACCAACTTTATACAATCTACAAGAAACTCACTTTAAATATAAAAGCATAGATCAGTTAAAAGAATGGAAAAAGTTAGATCATGAAAACTCTAGTCAAAAGAAAGCCGAAGTGACTGTACTAATATCAGACCATGTAGACTTCAGAGCAAGGAGTATTACCAGGGATTAAGAGGGATATTATATAATGATAAAGGAGACGATGAATCAAGAAGACATAGCAATCCTAAATGTGCATGCAACAAACAACAGAGCTTCAAAAATACATAAAACAAAGACCAACAGAAACGCAAGAAGAAATAGGAATATTGACAACTATAATCGGAGACTTCCACACTCATCTCTCAGTAAGAGATGAAATGTGTGCACAAAAAATTAAAGCTATAGAAGATTTCAACAATACTGTCAACCAACTTGACCCAGTTGACGTTTGTAGGGGACATCACCTGACGACGGCAGAACAGATAGTGTTTTCAAGGGCACATAAAACATTCACATGACAGACTACATGCTGTGCAATGAAACAAAAACCTACAGCTAACAACACACTTAGTAGGGAAAGATTATTACTTTCCCCCCAAGATGGGGGGGCACCTACTGCCACCATGTCTACTCAATGTTGAACAAGAGCAGGAACTCGGAAGCATACCAAATGGAAATAAAGAAATAAATCATCTTTATTCACATATGACATGATCGTCTACATAGAAAATCCCAAAGAATCTACCTAGAACACATAAGAGAGTTTAGCAAGTTAAGAAGATAAAAGGTCAAAAGAGAAAATCAATTAAATTTATCAATTACATTTCTATATACGAACAAATGATTTTATTCCAAAAAAATACCACTTGCAATAGTGCCAAAATAATATGAAAAACATAGAAATAAATCTAACAAAATATTTACAATATTTATACACTTAAACCCACAAAGCATTCTTGAGAGAAAATTAAATACCTAAATAAATGTAGAAATATGCCATGTTCATGGATGACAAAACTCAATATTATAATGTTAGTTTTTCCCAAATTGAAATATAAATACAATCCCAACCAAAATCCCAATAGACTTTCTTTACAGAAACCGACAAGCTGTTTCTAAAATCGATATGGAAAAAGCAGGTGATCTAAATTAAGCCGTTTTGGAAAATAACACATTTGGAGTTGCAAATCACTACCTGATTTCCAGCTTACAATAAAGCTACAGTAATCAAGACAGTGTGGTACTGATAGAAAGGCACACAGATCAGTGGAGAAGAAGAGAAAAATAGAGCCACATATTACCTGGTCAATTGATTTTTGACAAAGGATCAAGAAAATTCAATAGAGAAAAGATAGTCTTTTGAACAAATGGTGCTGGAACAATCACACGTCTATATGCCAAAACAAACAAAAAAGCCAAAAACCCACAGCTCAACCTATACCTCACATGATATTTAGAAATCAAGTGGAAATGGATCATGAACTAATGTGAAATATAAAGCTATAGAACTTCTACATGAAAACATAGATAAAATCTTCATGATCTTGGATCAGGAAAACATTTCTTAGAGAGGGGAAAAAAAGCAAAAACTATACAAGAAAATATTGACAAATTGGAGTTCATATAAATTTAAAATTTCTTGTCTTTAAAAGATACTATTAAGAAAATGAAAAGACAAGCCCCAGATTGGGAGACTATACTTACAAAATACACATTTGATAAAGGACTTGTATTCAGAATATATATTTTTTAAAACTCTCAAAATTCAGTAATAAAAAGACAACCCAATCAAAAAATGAGCAAAAGATTTGAAAGACCTGTCACCAAAGCAAATGTACAGATAGCAAATAAGCTATGAAAGAATGTAACATCATTAATCATTGGGGAAATGCAGATTAAAACCAGGAGGAGACACCACTACACACCTATGACAATGGCTAACGTGAGAAAGACTGACCACACCAAGCGTCGGCAAGGATGTGGGAGAAACAGGACTCTCACAGGTGGCTGGGGGGGATGGAAAATGGTTCAACCACTCAGGAAAGTGCTTTGTTTTCTTAAAAAGTTAAATACACACCTACCATATGATCCAGGCCGGTATTTACCCAAGGGAAATGAAAGACTTGCACATGCATGTTCACAGCAGCTTTATTTGTAACAGCAAAAAACTGGAAACCATCCAAACATCAGTCCACCAGGAAATGGATAAACTAGGGTAACTCCGTACAGAGGAACATGGCCCAGCAAAAAAAAATACATAAATAAACTACTGATACATGCAACAATACATCTCAAAATAATTATGATGAATGAAAGAAGCTAGATCTAAAAAACCAAAAATACTACATGATTGCATTTATACTGCAATTCTAGAAAATAAAACTCATCTCTAGTGACAGAAGCAGATCAGTTGTTGCCTGGGGATACGGTGAAGTCGTCAGGGAGGAGCAGGAAGGAAGGAACGAAAGAGGCACGAAAACACTTTAGAGGTGATGGTCACATTCACTACCTGGAGCGTCAAGATGGTTTTGTGAGCGTGTACATATGCCAAACATCATATTTTACCATTAAAAAGACAAGTTTCAAAGCCATAAATACCATAGTGTATTGGTTGTTTGGGGGATCACTGATGAGAGCGGTTAAGTGGTCTTGTTCTTTTGGAAAACAATATGATAAGATAGATTCAAATCTTCAAAGTGCTCCAAACGTAACCTAGGAATTTCATCTAGGATTCTATTCCAAAGAGGGCATTCCAAATACAGAGAAAACGTTATGCTCGGAGATGTTCCATGCAATATTATTCATAATAGCGACAACTTGGAAACAACCTAAATACTTACGAATAAAGTAAGTTTCTGCACAATGAAATATCACGCAAACTTTAAAGTGATGCTCAAGAAGAATTTATTCTAAAAAGGAAAATGAGTATCTCATATAAGGGGAAAGACAGAAAACAAAACTATAATTGATAGAATGATCATAACAACGTAAAAAAAAGCAAAGAAAGGAAAAGGAAGATATTCTAAAATTTTAATAATTCATCTGTGGGTATTGGAAGAATGTGATTGTTTTTATCTTTTTTTCCTTTTCTAGACTTTTTTAAGTTTCCATAATGAGAATGTATTTGTTTTATGAAAGAAAAAAACCTATTTCATACAGAAAACACTCTGATGGCTTTTTTAGAACTCTGAAGACCACCAGCACCCAGAAAAGATCCCCAAGTGGGGTATCCACAGGTTGGGAGGAAACCATGTTGCTCGTGTGTCGACGGAGGGTGTGAATCTAGCGACCGTGTTTCTGAGCCATCGCCTGTCAGTTAGGGAAGAAACCGTCTCTCCATTCTTCTCCGAGTTTGTTCCAGCAAACACTGCAACTTCCCCAAGCTGGTGCCACGACACCCCCATGATGAGGACATCTACATGGGGCTTTGGGCTCTTTTAAAAGCCAGGAAGACTGAGCGCTTCTTAAATGAAACAAACATCCCTGAAAATGTGAAAAAGTAGGTGGTGAGGCCAGTTTCAGAAGCTGGGTTCCTCTCTGCTTTGGACTTACAGAAAAATAATAGTAAATAAATGAATGGAAGTAAACGAAAAGGTCTTCCAGGAGCAAGCCAGATCCCTTTCATGGAGCAAAGATTACAAATGGTAATTAATGATTTGAAGAATTTAAGAAGCAGTAGAGTAATTAAGAAGTACTTCTAAAGGGATAATAACAGGTTTAGACAGGTGATTCTGGGACCCCACTAATGAACAGCGGATGAATACTGCCACGGCCCCTCATCAGGAGCCATCGGCTACTCGCCACCCCGGTCCCTCACCAGGGCTCCAGGCAGGCTGCAGAGCTCTCCAGTTGGGTCAGACTCTACACCAGCTGGGACTGCGCCCCGCTGCATCCCTGTGGGGCTGCATCCCATGGATGCCACACTGAGTGCACAGTGATCACTTGCCGGACAGATAAACAGTAGCGATGGGCTCGATAACGCAGCTGGCTACTGACCTCTCCAACCAAGTGCCACCACCACTCTAATTCTCTTTGCCAAACGCCACCGGAAGGTCCTTCTGGCCTTGGGCTTTGTCTTCTCCCCACCCTGAGATCAGAGCCCACGCTACAAGCCAATTTTGCTTTTTAATAAAACTCTGAAATGGATGTGCCAGCTGGCCACACCAGGAGCCGACCACACAAACGTGTGGCCTGCACGCAGAGGTGAACATCCAATTCAAACATGGAAAACCTCTCTAACATCCCTTTGAGCTTTAAGAATAGTCTAAATGTTGACGCTTCCTCATTAGAGTTCATTTCCAACAAAACGCAGGAGCCCACTGAAAGGTTTGCCCAGGGGGACCTAAGTATAGATGGGATGGATTCCCACGTCCTTCCTGTTCTGACTCTCCCACCCCTATCATCAAGAGAATGCTGGATCTCAGCTTAACATTACACAGCAGACAGCGTGGACTTGGGAGAAAGTGTTCTCGAGGGTGTAACACACACCATCCCCTTAGGGGAAAAACAGCCGAGGCCTCCACACCATCAGCCTCACCTCCACACCATCAGCCTCGCCTCCCCACCATCAGCCTCGCCTCCCCACCATCAGCCTCGTCTCCACACCATCAGCCTCACCTCCACAGCATCAGCCTCGCCTCCCCACCATCAGCCTCGTCTCCACACCATCAGCCTCACCTCCACAGCATCAGCCTCGCCTCCACACCATCAGCCTCGCCTCCCCACCATCAGCCTCGCCTCCCCACCATCAGCCTCGTCTCCACACCATCAACCTCGCCTCCCCACCATCAGCCTCGCCTCCCCA